>NW_003299150.1:629409-892490 GCF_000151645.1 Tuber melanosporum | reverse complement strand
CGTCGCTTGATTGGTCAAAATACTTAACATACCAGACCTTCGTTAAGTAAGTTGGTATTAATTAATAACCTATATCCTGTCTGCAAGATTAAATAATGTGGGAGCTGGCTACACATGAAACAGATCCAGTTAAAGCACAGTACATGCAGATCTCTGTATCCACATACTGTGAAAAAGGTTGTACCAGATCTCTATAAGCTTAATACTGAAGATCCCGCAGTCTGTAAGTAAAAGTTAAAGTACTTACTTAGACAGGATCAGTTCAATTGCTTGCAAAATGGATATGAGATATTGTTTAACATTCCTGCCAATTATTTTAGTCCCCAATAAGACTGAATTGATCTAATAATTTGGGCAGAACTTTTAGGGGCTAGATTCCTAGCCCTAAAGATTCTGGATGTCATATATGAACAATTTTATTCAGGTAAGAAAAGAGGAGGCATAATGGATAATGTATTTCTAGGAAACATTAATAGTCTGTTTCTGTGTCTGAGCACTGCCATAAGATGTCATACTCGGTGGTACTGGCAGATAGGAATCTTTATTGACAATGCAAATTTTATACGGTAAAGTTCTCGAAGTAAAGATTAAAAATATCCATGTAGGACAAGTAATAATTCATCTAACGCAAAGAGATGTCTGCTAGAGCACCAACTGCAAATGTAGACTAACACATCAGTGAACTTCTAGACTAAAATTATTTGGCGAATTACGAGCTAATTAGAGGAGAGAGTTGCAACAGATCAACAAACATATATAAAGAGCACTATTGGATACTATGCAGACAATCTCGATGTATTAAGCTGAGATTTTGGAATTGATCTGTAGCAGACTGGTACAATACCAACTGGTACCAGCAGCACATGTACCCAGAGAGAATTTAGTCTATAAGAGTCACAATGAACAGAGGCACAAGAGTGGCTAGCAGGTATAAATAGCCTGAATCAGGTTGACAAATTGGCAGATCTCTCTCTACAGGTAGATGAAAGTGACATAGAGGACAAGGTCGAAATGGAATTTCTTTGTAGTAGTATATGATCATACATCTATAGCATATGATACAATATACTAGTATCATGCTGGTTAAAATAGTCTGGAACGGGGCAAAAAAAGTCTAAAACAGAGCTGGTGGGAGAAATTCAATACAAGTTGAGAGCTGTGACAGTTCTAACTCTGACTAAAACCAGAAACCGAGGTAATTGGGAAGTGCTAGCTAGAGTGATCTGGCAGACAATGGCAAGCTGCTAAGGAAGTTGTAGGTCTTTCACCGACAAACTATATCTGGAAACCGCCGATAGGTGATACAAAGAATCCAGGAGAACTACGTAAAGATGTTTGGCGGACACAAAAAAAGCAGAAGTGGTATCAGAATACAGTAAACATTAGGCACTGATTACCACAACATCAGGAGTGTATGGAAGGCATCTGGACAAAAAGAAGCAATGCTGGTAAATTACCGACAATGCCGTGCCATCTTCCATACACTCCCAACATTATGGTAATCGGTGCCCAATGTCTAATATCTTCTAATGCCACTTCAGTCTTTTTTGTGTCTACCAGGTATCATTAAATCATTGCCGAGAGGAAACTGCCAGTCACGAGGTGGCAATAGTAGTAGCAAGAAACCTTAAGAGATTACCCTAGAAAAGTGCTAATAATCAAAATGTGTTTAGTAAGGAGTACCAGTGGACTAGACGCATTCAGAGGAGTCGAGTATGTGTAGTCCATGCTCAAGAGGATGTGGCTAATGGGGCATGTTGAGGTGCCTGCCAGGCATCTAGAAATATTGGCCATTTCTAGACACAATGGGTCCACGCAGATTCATCTAGATTGTAAGTTTAAGTTAAGAGCATCTGTTGCATCTGACACACAGGATGCACATGACTCAAGTATTTATTTTTGCTGATACAACTGAGAGATTATCTACCAATCAGGTAGAATGGCTACCAATGAATTAATAGGAAGTTATCTGGAGGATATCTATCAGTTAGATCCAGAGTTATGGAGGTTTAAAGTCCACAACCTATGAGGGTTGAACTTACGACTCCATCTGCAGATACAACCTGCAGATGAAACTGATCATTTTATTAATAAGGAAGGTAATTGAAGCCAACTCAGTTCAACTTGAGAACTATACCATAAGTCTAAAGACTCTGAAGGTCGAATAATTGCTATTGGGAACAGTATAGTTTCTAATTAGCAAAAGAGTAATTACCAAAGAAAGTGTGGTAGTTTTCAGCGTCTCCAGATATTCACACCATTGAAGAATATCTAAGATTATGAGTTATAACCAGAGAGGTTTGTAGTTTGAATAATAGATAGATGTAGTCCACGAAGGCTCAGACATAGAATATAAATATCGAAGTGCCTCGCAAGCTTTTAAAGATTGTCAAGCAATGGAGTAGAGCTCTTAATAATATATTATTGTTCTTATAATTCTATTCTACTTTACCTACTTCACCTCATTCCTAGTAGTCATAAACGAAACAAGTGTACTCAAGTCTCTGTACTAAGAATTAGTACTCTTTTTGGAATAGTTATTCCAGACCTATTTGAAGTATAGTCTTGACTGTACCTTTCTTCAGAAATATCGAACAAGTAGAATACCTGTAAATATCTTCCGATCTCAGACTCAGAGCATATATAGGGTGTGAGCATAGGTCTGTTAGACATAGCAGTTAGGCCAATTGATGCTAAAATTGGGCAAAGGAAAAAGGTCTGCTGAACTCTCAACAGGCTTTTAGGAGAATACCACCTCTTCCTGAGAAGAAACTGGGCAAACTAGAGAGGTTCGACAAACTTATCCTTGATACTCAGTCTATACGTATTATGCATTAAACCTGGTATCTCCTCCACATGCTTGAACTCATAATAAATTTACATGAAAGTTTATACAAAAGTGAATAATAAGCTCTTGAGGCATACATTCCCACTCAATATATAATGCCTCTTGCACCCACTGCTTTGTCTGTTCACCACTTCCAACAAAATTATATTATACTATAGAGTCCTTTGGATAATTCCAACATGGCTCAATTTCACTTAAATCGGGTAGGGTTGAAAGCCAGAAAGGAATTCTATAAATTCCTCACTCTCCCATTTTGTAACCGGTACAGGTACTCGGTTATTGGTTTTGTTTTATGATTTGTTTTAAGTATCGCTTTGATACTTAGTTTGTTTTAAGTATCGTTTGATACTTGGTTTTGTTTTATGGTTTGTTTTAAGTATTACTTTGATACTTGGTTTGTTTTAAGTATAGTTTGATACTTGGTTTTGTTTTATGTTTTGTTTTAAGTATCGCTTTGATACTTGATTTGTTTTAAGTATCGTTTGATACTTGGTTTTGTTTTATGTTTTGTTTTAAGTATCACTTTGATACTTAATTAAGTTTCACCAAAGTGTATCGATTGATATGTTTGATTAGTTGCGTTCATACAAGACATGAACAGATTTGTGTATTTAAAGACCGCCTGTTTCTACGATAGAAAAGGCAGACTTCGACAGACAGTATTTCAATATACTTGGTTGAACGGTTACTTCTTTGTTCCTCAGTACACCCGCGAAGCCTCCTTTAGTTCTTAGCTCTCGCCTCCTCTCTGGAAGAGCAGGCCACATGCCAACTATCATATCTATTACCGATAACGTGATTAGCACCCTGCGAACACGTTACATTTTTTTAACCTCAGCAAGTGGTTAAGAACCTGTCCCCAGATTTAGGCCTGATCAACCTATCGATATCCACCAGAACGCTAGCAGAGAGAAGCGGCAGAATCACAGCACATTCGGCTTCATCTCAAATCCAAGATAGAATCTTTGACCACCAGGAGTGGGAAGCAAATCCCACGGCAAGACGTTACAAGAAAGAAACAACCCCGGCGCTCTGCTAAAGAGCCGGGCGATCCTGCAAACAGGGAAGATACACAACCTCCTGGAGAATTCCCTTCTACTCCAGCAAAGAAGCCTTCCCTTGAACCTCCAATCGACCCTGAATCCAGTAGCGAATCAGATATGGCTAGCACAGGAGGAGGGCCTGCTGTAGGAGGAGGAAAATCTCAGGCTAGGCCTAAAGAACAGGAGGTACCCGCAGCATTTGAACCCCCTAGGTTTAAACTCCACCTCCCAGCGAAGTTCACAGGAGAAGGAAAAGACCTCAAACCTGAAGCTTTTGACCGATGGGCGACAGAACTCACACACTATCTTCTCCTGCAAGGGAAAGATGTAGAAGACTCTATAACCGGACTATTCATTGGATCATTATGCGAAGGAAAGGCAACCAATGCATACCACCAATGTTATAAGGAATATGGCGGGAATGTAAGATTAAGAGGAACTACAGTTCTCGATTACCTGAAAGGACAATTCCAATCCTCTATAACCAATGACATCCTATACAACAAATTCAACCAGCTCCAGCAAGTTAACGGAACGCATGTCAAGCGAATCACCGATGTGGCTACGGACCTGATAATGTATAAGGACCGAATGGAGAAAGGAAGTATCTCCAAATACATCCTGAAGCGATAATTCTACGACATTATACACCCTACCCTCCGGCGAGAAGTAGAACCACTCGAGGAAGATGGCAACGACATTGCAGTAATAATTGCAAGAGCAGAACAAAAGGACGCCATTCTCCATGAGACCAAGGCCTACAAAACACAGACATCCTCTAGTAGGAATAGCCAGCCACGGCACAAAGCCTCCAGCAACTCTGAAGACGATACCCTACGGGTTTTCAAGAAGAAAACAAAATCCTCCAAAGAATCGAGACGGCAGAAAGGAGAATGTTTTGAATGTGGAAAAACAGGACACATGGCAAAGAACTGCCCTACGAAGAAAGGGAATGGAAAGGCAATTAAGCAAGAGGCAACGGCCAATAATGTTGAAAGCCATAATATCCAATCCAGCGAATATGAAGAGATCCAAATCGGATATATCGATGTGGAATACAACAGTGTTCGACCTCCGGCTACATTCAAAGCACACACCGCCCTGGAAGGTACTATCCTGATCAATGGCAAAAAGGCTCAAGTCCTATTCGATTCTGGCGCAATCGGAAGAGATATGATGAGTAATGCCTTTGTCTCTGTCCATGGACTCCCAACCCGAGACCTTAACCAACCCATACCAGTCAATATGGCAGTAAAGGGACCACGATCCACAAGCCATAAAACCTGTAGTACGACTATTCGACTTGGTTCCGCAGTCCTACTCCTCCAGGAAATGCTGGTTGGAAATCTAGCAAAATACGATGCCCTAATAAGTATGCCATTTCTGAACCACCACAAAGCTATAATCAGGTGTGGGGAATCAACCATCGATTTCCCAGATCAGAAGGTCAGAGTCTCATGCAAGCTAACAAGCGGAGAGTACCGAGCTGCAGTCTGTGAAGCAACTGCCCAACGACTATTGGATGAATCCTCTGATGTTTTCCCTGATCAAATACCCGAAGAACTACTGCTTATGAGAGAGGTGAATCACCACATTTGCCTCCGAGACACCTCTAATCTCAAGAACCAACCCACCTACTCTATTCCTGATGCATACAAAAGCCCACTTTGTGATTGGATCAACCAACAACAAGGAAGAGGAGTCATCTACCGAGCAGAAGCCCAGGGTGCCGCCCATATGTTTGTTTAACCCAAAGCAGATGGCAAAAGAATCCGTCCCTTGGTTGACCTCAAGCTACGGAATGAAAACACGGTTATGGACAGCTCCTCTATCCCAAACCAAACCCAAATCTTGAATGCAGTTGGATGGGCTAGATTCTGAAGCAAGATTGACCTAAGCGATGCCTACTTCCAGACAAGATTAGATCCAGACAGTGAACACTACAACAGTTTCAAAACACCCTTCGGAAGTTTCATTAGCCGAGTTATGTTGCAAGGTGATATGAATGCGCCTGCCACCTTTATGCGAATTATGGAAAACCTCCTGAGCGAATACCTCCACCATTTTGTTTGGGTCTACATTGATGATATTCTCATTTTCTCAAACACCAAAATAGAACACGCCTACCATATAGGTTTGGTTTGTACCAAACTTAGGGAAGCTAAATTCTATGCTTGCAGAAACAAATCAATCCTGTTTGCCGATAAACTCGATATGATAGGACATGTTATAGATGATGAAGGAATCCATGCAGCTCCTGGAAAAATATCCTGTTTAACGGAATGGACAACACCCCAGAATCAAAAAGAACTCATGCGATTCCTACGACTAGTCAACTATATTTCCCAGTTCATACCACACCACACCACTGTGATAGTGCCGCTCACAGACCTTACCGGCAATGCAGAATTTGTCTGGACCCACACTCATGACCAAGCCTTTACCAACATCAAGGAGTTGATTAAGAACGCCAACGTTATTCAACCTATCGACTATAGTAAACCTGAACCGATATGGCTGATTACTGATGCATCGGATGTTGGAGTTGGAGCATGGGTTGGACAAGGGGCCTCCCATGAAATGGCAAGACTGGTGGCATTTCACAGCTGGAAGTTCACTAACTCACAGATGAACTATAGAACAACAGATAAGGAAGCCCTTACTGTGATTGATACTCTCACCGCTTTCAACCACATCCTGATGGGCAATACCTTCACTATTATTACCGACTACCAACCTCTCACTAATCTAAAAACAGAAAAAATACCCAGAAGGAGAAGAACAAGATGGATAGGCGAAATCAGCAAATACGATGCAAAAACCATCTATACCCCTGGAAGAACGAACTATTTAGCTGATGCTCTCTCCCGCGTATATGAGAATCAAGACCTCGCAGATCTACCTCTTGTTCATGACCACAGAAGACAAAGCGAAGACAGACCTGATGACACCTCCTATGAACAAGAACCATCGATGGCTACCGCCAGCTCTGCTGCTCCCTCCAATCCTTTTTCTTACACCATGTACAGCGCTGCCGGAATGGAACGAGGAAAGGACATTGATGAAGAATGGAAAGACAATTGCACGCTCCGCAGTACACCTCCTCACGAACTTGAACAAAGCAGACTCCACTGGTCCCACTGTTATCACGACACCTGCCCTTTTCACCAGACTGAGATTAAGTTCGGCAAAAGATACCAATGACCGTACTATATGCCTGCTGAAGATTCCAAAAACACCAGCTTCGACACCGCGGAAGGAGCAGAAGAGATGATCGATGAAGATGAATCAACCCAATCTCCTCATACCCTTAATCCTGTTCCAACACGATACCAAGGTCTTGAAGAACTCGAACAAGCAGCAGCCTATGTGGATACGATATCCTATTTACACCCCCCACAGTCAGCCCAGCCATCCTCTCCTCTCGTGACTGATTCACGACCACTATATAGTGGACCCTTACATGTTTACAACAATGAAACCACTGTCTCAGTCATACCCCCTACTATTCCTGAACATTGTCGACAACTCTATGAAATCTTTCAGGAAGAGGAAGCTCCGATCGAACCAACAAGAGGATCTCTCATGGAGGATGAACGAGATGTTAGATCAACCACAGAAGAAGTAACATCGTCGTTTCGAAGTCAAATGATCGCAGGATATCGCCATGATCCGATCTACTTCATAGGTATGGATAGCTCTAGGTACGGAGATCTCGCCCCCTACAATATATCCAACGGAATGGTCTATACCAGTACCCCTTATGGTGAACATTGCCTATACATCCCAAAAGGCCATATGTTCAATGGAAGGACACTCAGGAAATATGTCATCACCGAGATTCACAACAAAGGACACCATAATACGGACCGCAACCTCCAATACACCTCAGAATATGTCTACTGGCCTGAAATGCGCAAGGACTTCCGCGACTTCGTCAAACAATGTGAACTATGCCAGGCAAATAAGGAGCAAACACAACTACCAGAAGGGAAAGCGCAGACCCTCCAACTACTATGTGAAATTTTCGAATCCGATGCCATCGATTTCGCAGGACCATTCAACAAATCCGCCGGATATGACACAATCCTTGTAGCTGTAGATCGATTTTCTCGATATACATGGCTCATACCAATGAAGGTTACCGATTCCTCCAAAGACATCTAGAACAACCTCCAACGATACCTATTCACACCCCATCGGTACCCCTTATCTATTATCAGTGATGCTGATCCCCGTTTCACCACCAGATTCTGGAAGCAAACTTTGATATCCCTCGGAATCAACCACATTATGGCTGCCCCTGGACACCATGAGACTAATGGCCAAGCAGAAAGAAAGATTCGCGAAGTCAAGACCGGAATCAGGAACATGATCAATGAACGACAAACTAACTGGGAACCAGCCCTTGTTGAGCTCGCTGCATATATCAATGCCGGATTTTCCGATACCTTGGGAATGTCACCATACAAGGCAGTCTTTGGCCGCCAATACCCCCTCTTACCTACAACACTATTTAAGAACTCCTTAGTCCCTGCCTCCGACAATCATCTAAACCGCCATCAAGCAATTCAGAATGATGCCATCCAAGCTGTTAAAGCTGCCCGATTCCGAAGCACCACTACTGCTCAGAAGTGACGATGCAAACATGTCCCTATTCTACCAGGTGATATGTTCATGGTACATGGAAACATGTTTATAACCAATGTTGGACGTAGCAAGAAACTGCAACCCCGATGGCGAGGACCTTTCAAAGTCATATCCTTTGACGAGCATACCGAGAACTACCCTGTTCAGATAAATGGACGTTTGTACCGTCGCAATACTGCAGTTTTCCACGCCTGTGCTGTCAAACGATTCCACCCAAATGACGACTCCAAGTTCCCTGGAAGAACCCACTCTCGACCCGCACCCATCATCATTGAGAAGAATGATGAATGTGAAGTTGAAGAAATCTGAGACCACCGCCTTTGGCATGGAAATGATCATTTCCTAGTCAAATGGAAAGGATATCCGACGAGTGAGAACAGCTGGGAACCACTAGAAGGACTAGAGCACGCTATGGATATGGTAAACAAATGGTGGAAAAACAACATGCCAAACGAATCCCTTCCCCCAACAATCAATTATATCACCATGTGCTGGACACCTTCAATGCCAGAAACTGAGCGATGGCATGCAGAACTCGAAGCTAAAGATGGATTTTGGGCACCATACTTTGAGTCCAAATTCGAAAGCAGCGATGAGGAAAATCAAGCTATGGAGCAGGCTCTCGACAACCTTATCTAGTCACCAATCACCATCCGAATACCATAACAATGTCAAACTATGTGGAACTCAATGTGAGGCTGCAACAACAGATTGTTGGACTGTTGTTGTAAGAACCGCGATGTTATCCAACTTGAAGACTACTTCGAAATCCTCTGGATAGATTACTGTCCTGATTGCGATCAAGCTTGGGTTGATGTACAACGCGAATCTGGTATTCGTGACTACTGTGACTTGCATTTCTTCGAGTCTAAGTGTTTCCTTTGAGTTTCCTCTTGTCCCTGGTGTGACACTTACGATGAAGAATTCTTAGCGGAAACTGAAGTATTTAGTTTCTCAGACTCCGCTTTTGATGATTATTAGGTTTTGTTTATTTAAAACAGTTGTTTTGTTTTGGGGAATGTAACCAGTAGGGGTACTCGGTTATTGGTTTTGTTTTATCATTTGTTTTAAGTATCGCTTTGATACTTAGTTTGTTTTAAGTATCGTTTGATACTTGGTTTTGTTTTCGGTTTTGTTTTAAGTATCGCTTTGATACTTAATTAAGTTTCACCAAAGTGTATCAATTGATACCTTTGATTAGTTTCGTTCATGCTAGACATGAACAGATTTGTGTATTTAAAGACCGCCTGTTTCTACGATAGAAAAGGCAGACTTCGACAGACAGTATTTCAATATACTTGGTTGAACGGTTACTTCTTTGTTCCTCAGTACACCCTCGAAGCATCCTTTAGTTCTCAGCTCTCGCCTCCTCTCTGGAAGAGCAGGCCACCTGCCAACTATCGTATCTATTACCGATAACGTGATTAGCACCCTGCGAACACGTTATACATTTCATAATCCATTCATGCTGCTACCATATGATTTCCTGCCTTATCTTCTACTAACCAGTACCTGTGACACATATCAGCTTGAATCCTTTCAATAAAAGAATAGATCCTTTCATGTAGAATATACTTTCTATGAAGAAACCAGTCCATACCTCCTCCAGAACCTTTTCCCTACATTTCCTCCTTAAATTGCCAATATGGACAGCTGTGTACTCAGCAGAAATCCTTCAGCCCGAGGTGGGCATTGTAGAAACTGATTTCACAGTTTAGAGCTTGGATATATATGTGTTCTTCAGTATCTAGTATGAGGAAGTTAGCTTGTCTTTGTGCTATCCATTCTGCGGTTTGTATATTTTCTTGTCAGACCTCTTCTGCATTTTCTTATCATTCTTCCGGTATTTCTTTTACCCAAATCCAAATAGGACCTTTAAAATCAAGTGAAATGCTTGCCAATACCATGATTGTAGATCCATTACCCTTTTTCCTATCGTGAATTAGTACCTGGTATGAATTTTAACCTCGTTCTCTAGTAATTCTCTTTATACCTCGAGGTGCTTCAACCTTTAACATTATTTCATCTGTATAAACAAATGACTCTATTAGCTATCCTAAAGCTCAATTAACTAGTCTTAGTCAATTCTGCTTCTCAATCACATCAAGTGGTGGCTTATGGCATGGATGATAGCAATAAAGACAGTGGTGCTTGTGCATTATTATATAAATTGTAGAAACTGTCGCATGGATGCCGGCTTCTAAGGCAATCTGAGGAAATGTCTAGAGGCAATTCTCTTCCTCTTGTGTAGTAAGATATTTTAGTCTTTAAGAGACCTCACTCTCAGGAGGGTACTTCTGTGGTATGGCAGGTTCCTCCCGCTTCTTGTCACCTTGATTTACACTATCAAGGAAGTCTTTAATTTCTAGACTCTGTGCTTGCTCTGACTGATTGAATATTTAGCCTTCAAAATATACTCTCAATTAAGAATCTTATACTGGATATCTTACTGCTACCCGCTTATATATTATATGTGCTGTTTCACAAGGCATATCCAATACTAATCCAATTTAATCAAATGATATCCTAATACACTGATGTTGAGAAATGATGGCCTCCCATATATTAATCGTAAGGCTTTTTCCATTTGTCATACTGCTTTTTACATCAACTTTTTAATACTATTAGTATGGATACTTGGTACATACCTTGTAGGAAAAACTGTATACTGTCTAGTGGACTTCATAAAACATCTAGTAGTATTGCTATCGGGTGTAGGATTGTTCTTCTACCTGCATTCTGGGTCTGTTGTCACAAGATATTGGTACTGTTTATCATTCTTACTGAATATCAGTGTTGTTTGGAACCTCTGTCTTCCTCCAAGCAGCTCAAATACTATACTTTTTATGGGTTTATAGTAACTATTCCAAAAAGGGTGCCAATCCTTGGCGTGGCGACATGAGTATTTCAAGCCTTCCTCGACAATCTCCGTCTACAGAAACGAATCTTGGTTGGCCTAGGTAGCTCTGAGTCTATTCAGGTTGCCTCCACCTAATAAATGACTATTCAATCAAATATATATTAATATTATATGTGTAACCGGTGTGGGTACTCAGTTATTAGCTTTGTTTTATGTTTTGTTTTAAGTATTACTTTGGTACTTGGTTTGTTTTAAGTATCGTTTGATACTTAGTTTTGTTTTATATTTTGTTTTAAGTATCGCTTTGATACTTGGTTTGTTTTAAGTATCGTTTGATACTTAGTTTTGTTTTATGTTTTGCTTTAAGTATCTTTTTGATACTGGGTTTGTTTTAAGTATCATTTGATACTTAGTATTGTTTTATTTTACCAAAAGTGTATCGCTTGATATCTTTGATTAGTTTTGTTCATGCTAGATATGAAGGGATTTGTGTATTTAAAGACTGCCTGTTCCCATGATAGAAAAGGCAGACTTTGACGGACAGTAATTCAATATACTTGGTTGAACAGTTACTTCTTTATTTCTCAGTACACCTTCGAAATCTTCTTTAGTTCTCATGTAACCGGTACGGGTACTCGGTTATTGGTTTGTTTTAAGTATCGCTTGATACTTGGTTTTGTTTTATGTTTTGTTTCAAGTATCGTTTTGATACTTGGTTTGTTTTAAGTATCGCTTGATACTTGGTTTAGTTTTATGTTTTGTTTCAAGTATCGTTTTGATACTTGGTTTGTTTTAAGTATCATTTTGATACTTGGTTTGTTTTAAATATCGCTTGATACTTGGTTTTGTTTTATGTTTTGTTTTAAGTATCGCTTTGATACTTAAGAAGTTTTACCAAAGTGTATCGCTTGATACCTTTGATTAGTTTCGTTCATGCTAGACATGAACAGATTTGTGTATTTAAAGACTGCCTGTTTCTACGATAGAAAAGGCAGACTTCGACAGACAATATTTCAATATACTTGGTTGAACGGTTACTTCTTTGTTTCTCAGTCCACCCTCGGAGCCTCCTTTAGTTCTCAGCTCTCGCCTCCTCTCTGGAAGAGCAGGCCACCTGCCAACTATCGTATCCTTTACCGATAACGTGATTAGCACCTTGTGAACACGTTACATTTTTTTAACCTCAGCAAGTGGTTAAGAACCTGTCCCCGGATTTAGGCTTGATCAACCTATCGATATCCACCTCAGAACGCTAGCGGAGAGAAGCGGCAGAATCACAGCACAATCGGCTTCATCTCATACCCAAGATAGAGTCTTTGACGACCAGGAGTGGGAAGCAAATCCCACGGCAAGACCTTACAAGGAAGAAACAACCCCGGCGCTCTGCTAAAGAGCCGGGCAATCCTGCAAACACGGAAGATACACAACCTCCAGGAGAATTCCCTTCTACTCCAGCAAAAAAGCCTTCCTTTGAACCTCCAAACAACCCCGAATCTAGTAGCGATTCAGATATGGCTATCACAGGAGGAGGGCCTTCTGGAGGAGGGAAATCTCGGGCAAGGCCTGAAGAAGAGGAGGTACCCGCAGCATTTGAACCCCCTAAGTTTAAACTCCACCTACCAGCGAAGTTCACAGGCGAAGAAAAAGACCTCAAACCTGAAGCCTTTGAACGATGGGCAACAGAGCTCTCACACTTCCTACTCTTACAAGGAAAAGATGTGGAAGACCCTACAACCGGACTTATCATTAGATCATTCTGTGAAGGAAAGGCAACCGACGCATACCACCAATGCTATAAGGATTTCGGCGGGAATGTAAGATTAAGAGTATCTACAGTTCTTGATTACATGAAAGGACGATTCCAATCCTCTATAACCAACGACCTCCTATACAACAAATTCAACCAGCTCCAGCAAGTTAACGGAACGTATGTCAAGCGAATCACCGATGTGGCTACGGACCTAATAATGTATAAGGACCGAATGGAGAGAGGAAGTATCTCCAAATACATCCTGAAGCGACGATTCTATGACACCATGCACCCTACCCTCCAGCGAGAAGTAGAACTACTCGAGGAAGATGGCGATGATATTGCAGTAATAATTGCATGAGCAGAACGAAAGGACGCCATTCTCCATGAGACCAAGGCCTACAAAACACAGACATCCTCTAATAGGAACAGCCAGCCACGACACAAAGCCTCCAGCAACTCTGAAGATGTTACCCCACGGGTTTTCAAGAAGAAAACAAAATCCTCCAAAGAATCGAGACGGCAAAAAGGAGAATGTTTTGAATGTGGAAAAACAGGGCACATGGCAAAGAACTGTCCTACGAAGAAAGGAAAAGGAAAGGGAATTAAGGAAGAGGCATCGGCCAACAATGTTAAAAGCGATAACGCCCAATCCAGTGAATATGAAGAAATCTATATCGGATATATCGATGTGGAATGCAACAGTGTTCGCCCTCCGGCAACATTCAAAGCACATACCACTCTAGAAGGTACTATCCTGATCAATGGCAAAAGGACTGGAGTCCTATTCGACACTGGCGCAATCGGAAGAGATATGATTAGCAATACTTTTGTCTCCGTCCATGGACTCCCAACCCAAGACCTTAACCAACCCATACAAGTCAATATGGCAGTAAAAGGGTCACGATCCACAGGCCATAAAACCTGTAGTGCGACCATTCGACTTGGTTCTGCGGTCTTACCCCCCCAGGAAATGCTGGTTGGAAACTTAGCCAAATATGATGCCCTAATAGGCATGCCATTCCTGAACCGCCACAAAGCTATAATCAGGTGTGGGGAATCAACAATCGATTTCCCAGATCAGAAGGTCAGAGTCTCATGCAAGCCAACAAGCGGAGAGTACCGAGCCGCAGTCTGTGAAGCAACTACCCAAAAACGATTGCATGAATACTCTGATGTTTTTCCTGATCAAATACCTGAAGAACTACCGCCTATGAGAGAGGTGAACCACCACATCTGCCTCCGAGACCCCTCCAATCTCAAAAACCAACCTACCTACTCTATTCCAGATGCATACAAAAGTCCACTTTGTGATTGGATCAACCAACAACAAGGAAGAGGAGTCATCTACCGGGCGGAAGCCCCAGGTGCCGCTCCTATGTTTGTTCAACCCAAAGCAGATGGCAAAAGAATCCACCCCTTGGTTGATCTCAAACTACGGAACGAAAACACAGTTATGGACAGCTCCGCTATCCCAAACCAAACCCAGATCTTAAATGCAGTTGGATGGGCTAGATTCCGAAGTAAGATTGACCTAAGCGATGCCTACTTCCAAACAAGGTTTGACCCAGAAAGGGAACGCTACAACAGTTTCTAAACACCCTTCGGAAGTTTCATTAGCCGAGTTATGTTACAAGGTGATATGAATACGCCCGCCACCTTTATGCGAATTATGGAAAACCTCCTGAGTGAATACCTCCACCATTTTGTTTGGGTCTACATTGATGATATTCTCATCTTCTCAAACACCGCAACAGAACATGTCTACCATATAGGTTTAGTTTGTACCAAACTTAGGGAAGCTAAATTCTACGCTAGCAGAAACAAATCAATCCTGTTTGCCGACAAACTCGATATCCTAGGATATGCTATAGATGATGAAGGAATACATGCAGCCCCTGGAAAAATAGCCTGTTTAACGGAATGGTCGACACCCCGAAATCAAAAAGAACTCATGCGATTCCTAGGACTAGTCAACTATATTGCCCAGTTCCTACTACACTATGCCACTGTGACAGCGCCGCTCACGGACCTTACCGGTAATGCAGAATTTGTCTGGACCCACACTCATGACCAAGCCTTTACCAACATCAAGGAATTGATAAAAAACGCCAATGTTATACAACCTATTGACTACAGCAAACCAGAACCAATATGGCTGATTACTGATGCATCGGATGTTGGAGTTGGAGCATGGGTTGGGCATGGGGCCTCCCATGAAATGGCAAGGCCGGCGGCATTACACAGCAGGAAGTTCACTAACTTACAGATGAACTATGGAACAACAGACAAGGAAGCCCTTGCTGTGATTGATGCTCTCGCCGCTTTCAACCACATCCTCATGGGAAATACCTTCACTATTGTTACCGACCACCAATCTCTCACTAACCTTAAAACAGAAAGAATACCTGGAAGAAGAAGAACAAGATGGATAGGCGAGATCAGCAAATACGATGCAAAAATCATCTATACCCCTGGAAGAATGAACTATTTAGCTGATACTCTCTCCCGCCTATATGAGAATCAAGACCTCGCAAACCCTCCCCTTCTTCACGACCACACAAGACAAAGCGAGGACAGCCCTGATGACACCTCCTATGAACAAGAACCATCAATGGCTACCACCAGCTCTGCCGCTCCCTCCAATCCTTTCTCTTACACCATGTACAGTGCTGCCGGAACAGAACGAGGAAAGGACATTGATGAAGAACGGAAAGACAATTGCACGCTCCGCAGTACACCTCCTCACGAACTTGAACAAAGCAGACTCCACTGGTCCCACTGTTACCACGACACCTACCCTTTTCACCAGACTGAGATGAAGTTCGGAAACAGATACCAGCGACCATACTATATGCCTGCTGACGATTCCAAAGACACCAGCTTCGACACCGCAGAAGGAGAAGAAGAGATGATCGATGGAAATGTGTCAACCCAATATCCTCATGTCCTTAACCCTGCTCCAACACGATACCAAGGTCTTGAAGAACTCGAACAAGCAGCAGCCTCCGTGGATGCAATATCCTATTTACACCGCCCTCAGTTAGCCCCACCATCCTCTCCTCCCATAATCAAATCACGACCACTATATGGTGGACCCTTACGAGTAAACAACAATGAAACCATTGTCTCGGTCATACCCCCTACTATTCCCGAGCATCGGCGTCAACTCTATGAAACCTTTGAGGAAGAAGAAGCCCCTATCAAAACAACAAGAGGATCCCTAATCGAGGATGAACGAGATGTTAGATCAACCGCAGAAGAATTAACCTCCTCTTTCCGAAGCCAAATGATAGCAGGATACCGCCATGATCCGATTTACTTCAATGCCATGGATAGCTCCAGGCATGGAGACCTCACCCCCTACAACATATCCAACGGAATGGTCTTCACCAGCACTCGCTATGGTGAACATTGTCTATATATACCAAAAGGCCATATGTTCAACGGAATGACGATTAGAGAATATGTCATATCCGAGATTCACAACAAAGGACACCACAGTGCGGACCGCAACCTTCAATCTGCTTCAGAATATATTTACTGGCCTGAGATGCGCAAAGATTTACGTGATTTCGTCAAACAATGTGAACTCTGCCAGGCAAACAAGAAGCGAACACAACTACCTGAAGGAAAGGCACAGACCCTCCAACTACCATGTGAAATATTTGAATCATATGCCATCGATTTCGCAGGACCATTCAACAAGTCCGCCGGATACGACACCATATTGGTAGCTGTGGATCGATTCTCTGAATACACCTGGTTAATACCAATGAAGGTTACCAACTCCTCCAAAGAGACCTGGAGTAACCTACAATGACACTTATTTACCCCCCACGGGTACTCCTTATCTATTGTCAGTGATGCTGATCCCCGCTTTACCGCTAGATTCTGGAAGCAAACCTTAACCTCCCTCGGAATAAACGACATTATGGCTGCCCCAGGACACCCTGAGACTAATGGCCAAGCAGAACGAAAAATCCGCGAGCTTAAGACCGGGATTAGGAACATGATCAATGAACGACAAACCAACTGGGAACCAGCCCTAGTTGAACTAGCCGCATATATCAATGCCTGATTTTCAGATACCCTGGGAATGTCACCATATAAGGCAGTCTTTGGCCGCCAATACCCTCTCCTACCTACAACTCTATTCAAGAACTCCTCAGTCCCTGCCTCTGATGACCACCTAAACCGCCACCAAGCAATTCGGAACGATGCCTTCCAAGCTGTTAAGGCTGCCCGATTCCGAAGCACCACTACTGCCCAGAAACGACGACGCAAACATGTCCCCATCTCACCAGGAGACATGCTCATGGTACATGGTAACATGTTCATTACCAATGTCAGACGCAGCAAGAAACTGCAACCCCGATGGCGCGGACCCTTCAAAGTCTTATCCTTTGACGAGCATACAGAGAACTACACTGTCCAGATGGATGGACACTTGTACCGCCGCAATACTGCAGTCTTTCACGCCTCAGCTGTCAAGCGATTCCACCCAAATGACAACTCCAAGTTTCCTGGAAGAACCCACTCTCGGCCTGCACCTATCATCATCGATAAGAAGGATGAATGGGAAGTTGAAGAAATCAGAGACCACCGCATTTGGTATGGAAATGATCAGTTCCTAGTCAAATGGAAAGGATATCCGACGAGCGAAAACAGTTGGGAACCACTGGAAGGACTAGAGCACGCTATGGATATGGTGAACGAATGGTGGAAAGACAACATGCCAAACGAATCCCTCCCCCCAACAATCAATTATATCACCATGTGCTGGACACCTACAATGCCAGAAACTAAGAGATGGCACGCAGAACTCGAAACTAGAGATGGATTCTGGGCACCACACTTTGAGTCGGAATTCGAAAGCAGCGATGAGGAAAATCAAGCTATGGAGCAGGCCCTCGACAACCTTATCTAGTCACCAATCACCATCAGAATACCATAACGATGTCAAACTATGTGTAGCTTAATGTGAGGCAGCGACAACAGATTGTTGGACTGTTGTTGAACCGCGATGTTATCCAACTTGAAGACTATTTCGAAATCCTCTGGATTGACTACTGTCCTGATTGCGATCATGCTTGGGTTGATGTACAGCGCGAATCTGGTATTCGTGACTACTGTGATTTAGATTTCTTCGAGTCTAAGTGTTTTCTTAGAGTTTCCTCTTGTCCCTGGTGTGATACTTATGATGAAGAGTTTCTAGCAGAAACTGAAGCCATGAGTTTCTCGGAATCCGCTTTTGATGATTATTAGGTTTTGTTTGTTTTAAACTGTTGTTTTGTTTTGGGGAATGTAACCGGTATGGGTACTCGGTTATTGCTTTGTTTTAAGTATCGCTTGATACTTGGTTTTGTTTTATGTTTTGTTTCAACTATCGTTTTGATACTTAGTTTGTTTTAAGTATCGCTTGATACTTGGTTTTGTTTTATGTTTTGTTTCAACTATCGTTTTGATACTTGGTTTGTTTTAAGTATCGTTTTGATACTTGGTTTGTTTTAAGTATCGTTTGATACTTAGTTTTGTTTTATGTTTTGTTTTAAGTATCGCTTTGATACTTCAGAAGTTTTACCAAAGTGTATCGCTTGATACCTTTGATTAGTTTCGTTCATGCTAGACATGAACAGATTTGTATATTTAAAGACCACCTGTTTCTACGATAGAAAAGGCAGACTTCGACAGACAGTATTTCAATATACTTGGTTGAACGGTTACTTCTTTGTTTCTCAGTACACCCTCGGAGCCTCCTTTAGTTCTCAGCTCTCGCCTCCTCTCTGGAAGAGCAGGCCACCTGCCAACTATCGTATCCTTTACCGATAACGTGATTAGCACCTTGCGAACACGTTACATCTCAGCTCTCACCTTCTCTCTGATAGAGCAGGCCACCTGCCAACTATTGTACCATTTACCAATAACGTGATTAGCACCTTATGAACATGTTACAATATGTCCCATTAAAATCTGATATTTACTAGCTGGATATCTAGGTCTCTAAATACATATTCTAATAATCATACAATTGTTGATTATAGATTCTCACTCAGGTTCCTCCCTAAGTCAAATATAAAATTAACCAAGTATCAATACTTGAGACTAAATATAAAAAAACTAAATATCAAATGATACTTGAAACCAAACATAAAACAACTAGGTCAACGAATAAATTTTCCGTTTACACTGCCAGTAGAGGAAAGGTTTTTGGTAGTATCCCTTATTTCAGATCTCTCATGAAATTTTTGAACAGTAGATAGAAGACAGTAAAGATGCTGGGAATGGATATTTTTTTGATCTTTGGGCAATTATTTGTCCCTTCTCAATCTCTGATAGAAAGCCGGTATTCTGAGGAGGCATGGTTGTTGGATACTAGGTTGGCGGGAATGTGAGGTTGCCGGTATTATTGTCATATAGGTACCGATCGGCCCGAGTCTTTTTGTCACTTGTCTTTAAGGTAGCCTTTGAAGGGTATCTATGATAGCTTTGAAGAATTCACCTTGATCATTAGAAAAACATGGAAGATGATGGTAAAAGCAGAAACCTACGAGTACCGCGGCAGTTGCACTACCCCTACGAGTAGTGTGCTCTGCGGTCTCGATGAGCATCAAGAATAGTGACGTCCACGACCAGATCATCTTCCAACCCATCACTAATCAAAAAGCAGGGGCCAGGTACGAGGTGGTGGGGAGGGAGCTCTCCGGCCTCTATCGACATCACGAGGAACTTTGCAGCAATGGTTTAATTTAGGCGGTGTGTGAGTTTTTCAATTCACTCGGTTGCAGCGCTCGATGTACTCTACTTCCGTCTACCGAGCCAGCCGATTCTACCGCGAGGAATTTTAGGGCGTTCGTTCATCGCGAGGCAGGATGCTAGGCGCATCGAAGGATAGAGGTTAAAGTGGTCTGATATTTCTCCAGCTACCAGTGCGGTCAACACGGACTCGGTTGGGTGGCCCGATGTATGCATGAAATTACACAAAGGACCCCACCTTACTTCATCCCCCTAGAGATTCCGATAGTCGACAGACGACATTAGACACCATTCGTGTCAGAAATTACAAGGTACAGGCATCAAAAAAATAATGATACGATGGATACAGTATGCAATATCTCACCTGAGGAGTCATTCAGAGAATAAGGGTCTATGCGCAACTGCGCAATTGAGAATGGAAAACCCTGGCGAGTGACGTAGATGACCTCTCCTACACCGCACTTATTACCGATTAAATGCCGCACCTACAGGTGCTTGTTGAGCATGGTGCCCGAGTCTCTAAACTGATATCTGCCCCCCCCTCGGTCTCCTTTTGTTCGGCTTTCAAAGCTTAGTAACTCGTTCACAACATCAATATTATTTTCTAGTGCTCTACTCTCTATGTGTAGATATTACTCTCATCTATTCCTTTGTTCCGCGGAGCGACTGTGGAAAATACTTGATCCTTGAAGTTAGGGAGCTGTACAGTACTCGTAATTCTCCGACGTTTGCGAACACCACTGCTATTGCATACCACCAAAATCTTGAGGCTCCGGGCAATTTTTTTCCCATATGCAATAGCAGCTATATTCACATATGTCAGGATTACGAGTATGGTGAAGGGTGTGGTTTAAGAGGCACTTCACCGTTGCAACATGGTTTCTACCGAAGGGCAGTTTGGTTGCCCTATTAAACCGTGTGAGCGCTCAGCGAGACGGCACCCTCAGCGAGACGCTACATGTCTTGGCAGCAACGAAACCGCACCCCCCCATTTTTCCTTCAACTTCAACCAACGCACTTTCTCTTTCCTGATTTATCAATACAAACAACACCAACAGCCAACTACCTCCAGAGAGTTCATCTATCTGGAGGTCCAAACAACAAATCCAGTGACTAGTCCACAGATTCCTCACCAAAAATGTTCCCAAGATTCTGCTCTGCAGTTTCACAATCTCCCCCCAAATCTTCCTCTAAGCAGCCTATCGATCTTCCACCCTCTCCTACATTTTGCATCAAATCTTCAAGGTGCTTTTCAAATTTCTTCACCTTGCATTCAGCTTCGGAAGCTTGTTCAGAAAGTTGAACCTCCTCTTCCAATAATGTGGAACTAGTTTTTTGTCACTTGAGTAACTTCCCTGCTACTTCTAGCACTTCCACATTTTTTCTCTTGTCTGTACAATCAGTTAACTTCTGTTTTCTTGACTCAACTAGATTTTTTACATTGTTGTATTGCTTCCAAATCTTTTCCCACTCCTCAGTTGTCTGTCATTCAAAAAAATGTGCAATTTTCTCACAATCGATCCACACCTTTCCAGAGGTTAGAATTCTTGTTCGGTTTGCTGCCTTTTTCTGCTGAACTTGCACTAACTGTTATTTTAGGTTTTCAAGTTGATGATTTTTCTCTTCAACCTCCGTAAGTACCCTATTTGCACTAATAGCTAAATTGCTAACAACCTTCTTCAGACCCCACTCTATCAGACTATTTCGTGGTAATGTTGCAAGGGCGATCAGTTCTTGTCGTTCAATCTCATGCCTGTTTTGTGGTACTTCAACCATGTTAATCAGTTGAGATGAGAAGGTATTCAATGGCTGAGGACTTGGAGACCTGGGTTCAATAGTGGTGGCAAGGGAACTCGAAGCTATGGAATTGTGTTGCGGAGATTTTGATTTCAAGGCTTGGATTTTAGAGATAATAATACTCCTGTTCACTGCTACCAGTCCGGTATTGTAAAATCCACTTCGTATATTAGCTTCCATGAATGATAGGCAATGTGCTACCATAAGAATCTCGTAGAAATTTTCCTTTAAAGCTCCATACTCATGTATTTCAAAGTGGCATGTAAGTTCTCTTTGATACTGATGCTTGTATGGACTAAAAATGAAAACATCGAGTGGCTGCAGTCGATGAGTAGTATGTGGAGGAAGGCAATAAGGAATAATCTTTTGAGCAATACAGAATTCTAAGAACTCTATATTGACATGACTGCTATGCCCATCAAAGATCAAGAGCTGAAACTCCCCAGCAGTCTTATGTGCAGAAGCACTATCTGGTCCAAAATTTCATTTAAGATACTCCCGAGCCATCTTTTCATCAGTCCATCCATTATGTGACCTTCCAAATAAGATGTCTT
Source organism: Tuber melanosporum (assembly GCF_000151645.1). Taxonomy (NCBI): domain Eukaryota; kingdom Fungi; phylum Ascomycota; class Pezizomycetes; order Pezizales; family Tuberaceae; genus Tuber; species Tuber melanosporum. Next base: position 870,232 of record NW_003299150.1, on the reverse strand, counting down.
CTGGAACTCCTTTAACCTTTTTTAACTATTCTGCTATAAACTCTTCTGCCTTTAGAATAATTGTTAAGTTCAAGGTAGTTCCATCAGTGCAAACACCTTCAATAACAGTAACAAATTGTCAAGTACCATCTGATTATTTTGTAAGAATAAATTTTTTAAAATTATAATATTATTTAAGGAAATTAAAGCTAACTTTGTGTACGATACTTTAATTAACTATTCTCTCTTGGATTTTGTATCACTTCTAAAACTCTTTCTGATTGACTAAGTCCAAGTAGGAAGCCAATTTCATCAATAATGTACGTATTCTGTGGTTTGATTTTGTATTCGTATACAACAGACTCTAACTAAGTATATAAATATTTATTAATACTTATTAAATTAAAAAAATTAAATACAGATTTAATGAAAAAAAAAAATAATACCTCATCTAAGAACTGGTTCATTAATTCCACATCATTTCTGCGTATATTGCGAATAAAATCCAGTTGTTTACTGAAATGTGACTTGACTTCTGGATGTCGTCTTCGAAATGCCTCCTCCCATCTTTTTCCCACCTTTTCACCAGGCTTTCTTTTCCGTACAATAGGAGTAGCAATATCTCGTTATTGCCATATCGTTGGCAGGAACCCAAGGCGACAACAAAAATAACACTGCTCTATTACAACTCTTTCTTCCTCTAGCAACAGCTTTTGTCTTCGTTGGCCTTCTTCTTCACGGTTTCTTCTGCCTTACTGACAGTGCAAAACTGTACTACGTGCTACACCTACCATAGATGCAACAATAGTAAGGCTGAGAGCTCTTCCATTCGTAGCCATCTCAATGGCCATTTGTTCACGTACCCGGGCAGGAATCATACTATTATTTAAAGATATAAGAGAAGTGTTTGACTCTGAGGTAAAGGGAATGGATTGAGAATTCAGATTGGCTTTGTGCGGTATGTGTTTCTCTTACTCTGAGTTTGGCGATATAATTTTATTTAGCACGGACACTAAAATGCCGAGACTGCCGAGACATGTAGCGTCTCGCTGAGGCTGCCGTCTCGCTGAGCGCTCACATGGTTTAGAATTTTTATCAAATTAACCCAACCGATCCCTGCACTACACCACCTTCCCATCCCTGTACCCTGTACTAATTGCTTATCCCTATGGTCACATGGGTGACTCATAGACATTTCCTTTTCATGTGGTGGTTTCCTGTGTAACCTAGACGGATTTTAAAAGGGCCGATTTTCGCTTTGGTCCAGAAGAATCAGCGCAAGCTAACCTTCCGGCCTTAAGGCGCATCTATCCAACTCTCCATATCAACTCTTTCATACGAGCAGGTGCCCCGATCCGCAACACCAGTAACCTTCGCAGCGAAGGGCGGAGAATGTCTCAAACTTTCAGCAATAACATCAACAGTTTGAACACGAATGTTCACCTTACTGTCCCCAATGACCGACATAATATCCTATGCTGTCTGTCTGCACTGCAAGCCCCTGACACGAACGGACCGAACACAGGGGCGGTCCCGGAGCCCGAACGCCGTAGAGCGAATCACCCGTGCCTATCTGAGCACACATACAAAATTCAGACTCCAGGACCCCTCCTGTGCCCGGTCCATTCGTGCCAGGGGCCTGTAGATACAAAGCTACGTCATCAGGACATTCAAGACCATCGAGTCAAAAATGTGGGAGAACGGCTCCTACAGACCGAGGAATTTAGAAGCTGGCGCACCGGTGGTGGGAGAGAAGAATCCAATAACGCAGGGTTCTGTTGTTGGAAATCGCCCAAAACCACCGACACTGCACGAAATATCCAAAACCCGTCCAGCATACTCCGAACCTGTCCGATATGTCCAAAACATGCTCAACATATTCAGGACATGCTCGACGCGCAAAGAACCGGCTTCTGTGTGCGGTGTGTGCGGGAGATACGCCCTACTGCTTTTCGTTCATCTGGACGGAGGTTTCGGCGACGCGCTTTGAAAAAGCGGATCCGGAGAAGGAAGAACGTTCCGGGTGATAGCGGAATGGGAATGTCGAAGAGTCGGAAATAAGAGTCCAAGGGACTGCGGGGGTGGTGAACCAAGGAGTCTTTGTGTGACCTGTTTTTCTTTTGTCTTGAGCTTGTGCAGAGGGGAAGGAGATGTCCATGGAAGGGAGATACGATTCCGGCAGGTGGACGGAGATGTCCAAGGAACGGAAAGTCAACTGGTCGGACGCGATGGACAGTGGGAGTCTTTGTGGTGCCTGTCTTTTTTGTTTCTCTTTTGTCGGCAAGGAAGCATGTAGAGGAAAGGGAGACTTTCCTGTACGAATGTGGAAGTTGTTGAAGATATGCAGCGATCGCAGGAAGGATAGGAGGGCGTTTTCGTTATCGTTTATTTATACTTCTGTCTTTGCCGTTTATGTTAGTTGTGAGAGCGATTGGGTGTTGTTCTTCCCAACTCCTCTCCTTAAGTCACGTGTTTGCCAATCTGAGTTTTCACCAGCCTGACTAAGCACCGTTTGGTTTTGCTTTCTCAGCATATTCGCATCGCCATCTCACGATTTGAGAGTCGCACGCCATACGCCGTTTCGCCATACCAGGTTGGGTGAGGATACGACCCCAGATACGATGGAACGCAATTATCTACTGACACATCTCCAGATCCCCGGTGGCAGGAACCCCGGCACCTTGACTTAAAACACCTAGAAGCCGGATGTCAAACAGAAGTTAGACAAGAATACCACTCGTATGACTGACAGGAAAAATCATGTTTCTCCATGAAAAATAACAACACATTAAACCTACTTAAACTGAGAAGAAAGAAATGTCACTTCTGTAACCCCTGAGATTATTAAATGAATGGGGTAATATTTGGAGGCTCTATTCAACAATAAAGGTAGAGAATAGACTTTTAGTCTTCCAAGTATCATACAAAAAAAAATAGAAGAAAATTTTTTTACTTCCAAGTATCAAATTGCATTGACAGAACATGGTCTGTGGGGTATCCAATGAGGTTTATTACAATAGAGTTGATTATAGAAATAATAGAATATTTTGTATGGTTAGTTTGTAGTTAAACGAACTTTATCGTGCCCAATTTAGTATCTTAATTATGTAAACCTTTTACTTCTTTAGTTTCCTTAATTTTAAAGCCAACCTGCCTCACACTAACACTCCTCTTGGACTTTATTACAATTTTTAACTTTCTGTAACTTTAATTACTAAGAAAAAGTGTCTATATACTTTACATAAAACTTATTACTATGTTGAAAACCCAGTATAAATCCTTTCTTACACAGGTTATATATATCTTCATACTAACTCTTACTTACTAATTAAGATTAGATAACTAATATTTACTTATTGAGTTTGTAATTACCTGATAGATCATTCAGCAAGAGCTGGATGCTATGATAATTTAGGAAACAAGTAGTGCACTTCTATTCTGTTATTTCAATTGTCTTCCTCAATCCTCTTTTTTGTTATTCTAATATATGATTTTGTGTAAAATATACACATTTACTTGAAGACTCATACTATTTACATATTAATACTACCTTTGTTTATTCTGTATTATGCCAATTGCCAAATTACATAAACCAGAGCATTTAATGTCAAACTCCATTGCAAGGCCACCGATGATGCAGAAGGTAGGTGTCTTAACTGCTGGGTAACAAGTCCATGTCAAATCCTACCCCCCATATCAGTTCTAATCTTTGATTTTCTGATAGTTTAAACTCTTTCCATGTCTAATCTTATTTAAAATTACAGATTGAATTTCTATCAACTCATTCCTAAGATATCCTTCCCCGCCGATAGACTGTAGCCGTCCCAGCACTAAAAAGTAGTGTCCGACATCCGGGTTGTCCGACTTCCGGGTTTTTCACGTTAAGGTCTGTCGTCAACCAAGCTAAGGGCTGGAAGACGATATTTTTGCTGTCTTCTACCTTAATCCAAAAGAGGAAATTCCAACGCCCTATCTCAGCGTGATCTCAACTATGATATTCCAGTTTATGATACACCTATGAACACGGTTCAATAGACATCACGCTCACATGCCACTGCCCCAGGTGCGCGCTCGGAGGTGAGGTTGGGAGGCTATCCGCACACTTTAGTCCCACTCATCAGGGAGAATTAATATGGTAGGTATTTGTCCCAATCCAGTAGGCAGCCAAAATGCGCCCAAGAACACCTCCAGCCCATGGATCCAAGTATAGTAGTTAAAATCCCTCTTCCGATGTCCATAATCACCCACGGGGTGGTCAAACGACTTCTCATATATTTCGCTGCTGCTAGCATTTATTTCTTTGAGATGTCGTGTTTCCTCCGCAATGTAGTTTTCTCGCGATTGCCCTGCCAATTCTTTTCAGAAGCAGCGTTCGAATAATATGGTACGTTACCGTACCTTACACGGTCGATAGCATACGTCGCTTTACCGTAAATTTCACTAGGAGGACAAAATACCGGAAAACGTCATTTTCCCGCCTTAAGTTTTGAGCTTAGACGGTCCTGTTTTCCATCCTAGACAACACTACCAGACCAGAGCTTTCTGGTTATATCAAGCAGGACAAGCCACACAGAAGGATTTATTTCACTGAAAAGTTAGACTGAATCTATATCTTGCGAATCATAATAAAACAAAAGTTTGCATAAAGTTTTCTCTCAACAAAGAGGATTTTAGATGCTGGGTTGGAGAAACCCGTTGCCAATTAGACATAGCGCATACGATATCACTCGAGGGCTGGAGCACTGTCTCAGAGGTTACGCAGAACGGAATAGTTTCACTGCCAGACGCGATGGTCATAGCCGGGCACGACAGGCCCGGGCACTCAAAGCTTCGGTATATCTTGCACCACCCTCACCCTTCTCTCCACCGATTCCCCAAGCTCTCTCCAGTTCCCGTTCTTCGTCGATGCGTTTTTTGTTTCCCCGCCCGCCACCCGATTCACCACCTCAGGCGCCCGCATTGCCTGCTAGGGATATGTCGGTGGTAACGCTTCCCAGCGGCAAGGGCAGTGACCAAAACACCAGCGCTTCCGACTGTGGAATCTCATGGTGCTAAAAATGGAGAACCGGTGCTCTAGTTTTTCTTTCTACATGTATTTCTATGGGTCACGGGTCACAGTTTTTCCTTCTAAGTTACATGTTCAATTCAACTTATTTCCCTTTGCCAAATTGGTATCATAGTTTTTGAAATATTCATAATTGGGGGAAAAAAAAAATAAAAAAGTGAGTGATACCCTGTGGATTAGACAGCAATGTTCATACACAAAGTCATACACAAAGTCATACACAAAGAGTTGATTCTTACCATCCGGAACCATACGTTATGGGGCCATGCGTCTAAAACGTGCACCGTGTTCAATGCAACATGTAACACTCAACCCCGTAAGAATTAAACTATGTCCTAAAATATTCAACCTTCTTTAAGGTTTATGTTCAGCTTACACCATGATAGTCTCATATTATCCAAAATATTGTATCATAATTTCTATTATGAGTGATTGTATGATAATTTTCCTGTTTTCACTTTTAATTCCGGCTATCATATCATAATTATCACTTTGCTTATCAGTTTTATCTTATTTAATCCCTTACCAAAACATATACTTCTTATATCAGTGATATTTCAAAAGTTTCTATGGACGAAAGCATGTTGCTGTTCAAAATTTGCTGCCAGTTTACATTAAGAATCAGACAGGAAATGGTGAAAAAATAGTATGATGGCTATAAGGGTACAGTACTGGTCGCTTCCAGAGTTAAGTGTTACATGTTGCATTGAGCACGGTGCACGTTTCATACGCATGGCACCTGTTGTGATATGACTTCCGAGTATGCATCAGTCATGTCATTGGCTATGATACAACAGAATGTTTCTGGTATGAGTTTATCACCAATTGAGCTCATTACCCAGTTGACTACAGTAGCTTCCTCGAGAACTCTATCATAGTACTTGTTTAGTTTGTAGTATCGTTGTCGTTGATTTTCTTTTTCTCTCGCGCGAAGTGCATATAATGGGTGATTGTAGCGCGCTCTCCTGTAGGATAAATAGGGCCCGATAGCCCTCCGGTAGAGCTCCAATTAAGCAAGAAGCACAACTTCAAACAAGAATTACAACAGCACCATACTGTACCATGCCGTTTCGTACAGAATAGTAGCCTACCGTACGCCACCATGCGAAGTCTTCAGAAGCACGAGTGACGGTCAGCGATTTCAGAGCCAGACCTGTCCTCTGTCCATCCTCCCGGAAGTACAGATCCGAAGGGCAGAAATTAGATTTACTATTCGCAGTTATCACAGTGGATTTGGAAATGGGTTGAAACTCTGTATATAGGCACTATAAAAAAAGGAAAAGGTACGGCATATGCTAATTACTTATCTCCCACCCGAGTACCATTTTCCGCATAAATTAGGACATTCCAGATATTAGGGATGTCGTGCCATGCAGAGAGTTATAGATATCCCATAATATTTTAGTAGTTGCTCATAGGAGATGTTGTCCTTGCCACAGTGAGAGCAAAAATATGCTTTTGGAGAAAAGTAGAACGTTAATTGTTGTCCTCAAGCCTTTCCTTCTCTTCATGCGGATGATCCCAGACCCACCCGTGCACCCCAAGCTCTGGACGCGGGATTCGGGGCCCATGAGGTAGAAGTGGGGGCGCCTTCTCTGCCCCACCATGATATCCCTCCTCCTCCTCGTCGCTATCGGAGTTAGCGGTGGACTCGCCGTTCGCTTTCGATTCCTTGGCAGCCCTGGGCGGTGGCACCTTGAAAGCATCCATGAGGTCATTTTTTCTCATGTAGCGTGTTAGACGCATTGCAATGGTATTCGCTGATGGAACACAGCCACGCCCAGGTCTGGCACCCCCCATGAGCCAACGAATCTGCCTCCTATTATACCCCAGACTGTACTCTAGCGAGAAGATAAGCTGGGTGAGTCTCGGAATGCGTGGCAGGAAGATGACGTCCGCCGGGCTCTCGAAGCAAGGGTCCAATGGACCTGGCATCCCTTGCAGTATCTCTTCAATTGTTGCGTCGTCTTTTACGTCTTCCCGGCGCACAGGAGTCTCTGTGGGGACAGCCCCCAGTTCCAAGTCCGATGCCCCCAGCCCACTACCAAGTTTTTCCTCCGTTTGCAGATCCTCCTCTCCTAAGCGCTCCGCGTCCTTCTCCTCCTCTAGATTTTCCATCTCCTTGTGGGCCATGTCCGGACTTTGAATCTCCTTAAGGCCCCACATCTCATGCCGTTCACGATGCCATGTTTCAAGGCGGTGTCGCCTTGCTGCCAGAATTATATTCTCCGCATACTGGGCTTCTTCCTCGGTAGCGAACTCATCAGAACGTCCTGCACGAGGGCCCCTCTCACTGAATGTTCTCAGCTCCCACGGCTTACTTTTCTTCGCATGCTCGTTGTATCGTTTGAGTCGCTGCTCCCTTTCAACCTTGGCAATATGCTCAGCATATCGGTCAGGTGCTAAGTAGATCTTTCTTGGCTTAACGGGTGGATCGAAATAGCCGTACGGCTCTTCAGAATCCTCATCGAATGGAAATTCCGATAAGGAGCCGTCCGTTTCGAGGTCTGTCTGCTTAGGCTTCTCTGAGGGGGGTGGGCGGAGGGATTCATCCATATTGGTGAGCCTTGGCATCTCGCTTTCTGAACCATCGCAGATTAATCGTGAGCAGTTGGCAAATGAGAAACATTAGAGAGAACTTAGATTAGAGGAGAAATATACTTTTAGAATAATCAACCAAGCTCCTGTTAACCCCGCAATCCCGCTTCCGTGGCTTTGGTACAGCTGGAGATACTGCCCAGCCACCGCTACCGGAGCTACTGTCTGAGCTACTCTCGGAGCTACTTTCAAAACTACTGCCAGGTTCTTTGTCGCCTTCTACCGAGGACACAGTGAACCAAGTGGAAGAGGATCCATTAGAGACATTAGACCTCCTTCTCTTGGACCCGGTACGAAGTCCTAACATAAGTCAGTAAATTGGACACAATGAAGAAAACGCTTGAAGAAGCATACCGCCAAGATTCGCATAATTCAGCTTACCTCCTCCTCCGCTACCGCTCTTGTTTCGGAGTTTTCTTTTCTGCACCATCTCCAATAGTATATATATTCCAGGAAGAGGGGAAAGAGAGGGGGAATAATTCAAGAAAAAGAATAAACTGAGGTAAGGGAAATAATCAATGTAAAAAAAAATATTTGATGCAGCCAGTATGCTGTGGTGATTGTCGACAATAATATGGAAAGGGGATTCTCCGCCTAGAGGCAGAGAAATATTGTACAGCCGCAGCTAAATACTAGGAGAAATTTTAAAAGATGAGATGGTGGAGGTGTCGGCATGCTCGAGTGAAAATTTGAAAACTCTCGAGGGGGGGGTTTAAATGCTTTAACGTTTTGTTCTTTTTTCTATTCAAGTTGAAAAAAAAACAGGGCACAATCCAGCAACCCCGTTCAATCCTTCAAACCTAGTTCCTCAAAGTCTCTGTCGAATAGGAACCCTAAACTTGGTAAATACGAGTTATTGCTATCAGCTTTACACAGGTATGTACTCAAATAAGTTATTTTATCCACAGTTCTGATATAGATGAATATCATCTGCCTATCCAGATATCCAGAGGGCCAAAAAAAAAATACGCTCTCCAGTTGAAAATCTTCCTTTGACAGCAGGTCAAGTTTTACGAACGCACGGAATCGTCCCCTGCGAAAATGGACGTGATAATAATATTATTATTATAATATAGTCCACTAACCACGCAACTTGACTCAAGAGACAGAGGAAAAATTATACGCAAGTCTAATTATTTCAAACGAACCAAGCTCAATAAAAAAAATTAAAACTTTCTTCCCCCTCCATCCCCACTTGAGCACGATTGGCTTTTGACTCCCGCCGATGTGCTCTTTTAGAATTTGAGTAGAAAAATGTTAACCTGACCGGGAGGTCACGAGGTGGGTTGGCCCCGTCATAGAATCTCAATCGGTGGATCGCGCATATTGCAGGGGTGCCCCAGAGTGCAAGCGCATTAGGCGAGAATCGGAAGGAGCGCTTCTATCGATTTCACAGGAAGGAGCACTGATACAGAGCGTTGCCATTGCTATTTGTCCGGTCCCAATTGGTTTATGGAATGATATCATACCTTGGATGGTTCAACGAATAAACTATTCCTTAGCTCGAGTTACCATAAGTAATACTATCGTCTCTTTTCTTCACAAAAAAACAGGACGACGAAACCCCATATAGTTATCACTGAGCTTTAATATTCTATCACTAGTAGTTAGTTCCCAGAGATCCACCAGAACCAGGAGGTAATAAAAAACAAAAATAAAAAGATGGAAAAGTGTAAAATCCCTTTGGAGCATAGTGGTGAAGTAGGTGTTCTTCTCAATACTAGATACTAGAAGCCCCTCGATCTACGCTCGAGTGCGTAGCAAAAGTTCAAAGTACAATGGATGAGATATGAACAGTCAGAAATTGCCAGAACTTGGATATATTCAACTTTAGAAGGTATAGAAAAGAATTATTTAATTCGATTTTGTGAGAATGAATCTATTGAGTTTAAAAACAAACAATATAACATGGGCATAAACAGAAAAAGGAATGAAATAGTAAAAACAGCACGGCTTTAGTAAAGATACAATTTTGGTGAGAAATAGAGTGGAAAGGAAGGGAGTATATTTTATGGGGAACTGCGGGGGTGCCGAGGTTTTTTTCTTGGCGCTCTCTGGGAATGTGCTCACAAATTCACCCAACCGCACATTTCATCATACATCACATGCATGCTCAGAAATACCCCCCTATGCATCTACCATCATCGCTATCAGATCTTACTTCTTGGCAGATGAGATATCACTCCTTGACACGACTGCTCAGTCCATATATGACTAGCCACCCCTCTACCGCACGGTAGAGTGTATTGTTATCATTGGATCTAGGTATTTTGGGTGCAGTATGTAGTTGTGATGTTAAACGCAGCAGAGATTGATAAGATCACAGCATATCGGATGATCAGATCGCGGCCTTTGACGAGATCAGATATCACTCCTTGGCGCGACTGCTCAGTGCATATATGATTTTACATAATAAATTATATAATCTATTAGATGTGGGATGGGCAAAAAAAAAAACAGATAAAGTTAGCCCCTTTACTATGATACCACAAACACCCTCTAGTGGATTGCAATCTGTGGCGACGACATCACCCACCGAACCTCCTTACTCTAGTACCTGAAGCTGAATCTATGATAGGGTTAGCCTAACACAAAGCACTCTCCTAATCGACCAAGAGCTTTCCTACACCAGTCCACCACCTCCCCACAAAAAAGTCAAATATCCGACCGCAAACGCACAGAAGTCTCCCAAAAACAAATATTTCTAGAAAAATACCCTTTTTCCATTATAGAATAAATGCCATTTTCAGGAAATATCACAATATATTTATATTGGTACTGTACATGCCGAACAGGGCCTTAATTGACTCTCAAATATTTTTCAGTTGTGGTTTTGGTAGTCAAGTATTGCGAAGGAAGTAAGCCCCATCGCATCTCGATGTTAGGTTAATTATGGTAACTAACAATAACTCAAGTTGAGCCTGAATTGAACTCCTGAACTCCTGTTAATTATAACAGGGGTTAATTGGTTCTTGATATCTTAACCACCACGCCAGCTAGGTTTTTCATGGAGGTAGTTTTTCGGATTCTAATGGGAAAGGTGGCGTGTCTGTCTAAGGTGTGAATGACAAAGACGGCAGTAAATCACAATTTCATAATAGCCATTACCTCCATGAGCTGTTATCAATAAGATATATTTTGAGCACCACCTAAACCTTAGGTCCATAATATATTATCTAATTGATTATGTCAGCAGGCTCTCCAGCGCCTCCACGAACAATATAATAAGTGCATTCTGCTGCATTTTGCGATATTAGCACCCAAATTGTAAGACTAGACTAGCGAGTGGCTTTGCGGAGAAGATGCGGTAATCTTCTTTATTTATAGAATAGAGTAGACCTTTGAGCAGTATGTTAGAGTATTGTGTGCCAACAATGACATTCAATCCAGGATGACAAACGAATGTCAGGAACGCCACTATCCTTTCACACTTTGCACAAAATCAGGCACAGCTCTGTAGGAAAACCGCAGCAAAACCTCTCTATTCCAGGGGCACATTCCAAAAGCCCGTGGTACTTGAGGCCCTTACCGTAAAAGTACAATATCAGTAATTGTTGGCAGTGGACTTATTAGGAAGTGTTCCATTAATACCACAGGTTACGGTACCGTAAAGAACAGATCCCTCACAGTAAATTACCCACGGAAGTTACAACACCGGAAAACCGCATCCCGCACTATCAAACTTGATGCCGGGCAAAGGTGCCTTTTTCCATGTTGGAGGAAGTGCGGATTACTTAAGTTTTTCTGCGACAACCGGATCTCAGATAACCAACCTGCAGAGACAAGAGGACGGCTAGACAAAGGGCTTAAAGATGAGACTCTGACAGCAACGTGAGGAAGAACTCGCGCAGGAGGGTGCTAGCAAGGAGGCTCCATGCTAGATTCTTGATGCTCTCCTGGTAAATACCGAGGGTTAGTTGTGTATTTAGAAGCTTGAACTGGGCTTTATTCCCCCTACCTCCTCCCCCGCCTCCGTGTGTGAATACTCTCCCCCTCCTTACATCTCTATTGAGATCTATAGTGTTTTCTGCACCAGGTCGGCTAACGGCGTCCGGGCAGTTTACGGTAAGGAACCGTACATAAGGAACCGTACTGTTGGACATCAGATGGCTTGCGCGCACATTACTACTAATTGCGTTGACAACTCCCCCGAAGCGGCCAGCCAGTCTCTGACCTGTATCTATAGACCCGTCTAGCCCGCAGAAATCAAGAGGAAGAACGCTTTCTAGAGAAACCTTTCCAGAGAAGCCCCTCCCATCACTGTACCATATTGTGTCGTGTAATTCGCCATGTAAACTCACGGTTCAAACCCTATACTATCAAGTGATCACACATGAGCATTACCCAAGTCCCAACCATTTTGGCCCATGGTTCCGATAACTTATGCAGTAAGCTGATAAGAAAAGTAAAATAAAATACAAAAAACAAGTTGGATGTACAGTACACTCCATGAACATAGTTTCACATATCGCGAGCTAGAGAATCTATCGCCTCCATGGCGTTTTGTGAGTCACCCTGCCCAAAGGCCCCACCAATTTACCAAATCCCGACACCATATTCCAAAGGACCACGCGAGACACAAGGTCAAGGATAAACCTCAAATAATTGATCCGAAACTTCTTGCCAGACCCGTACTTCCCTCGGCAATTCTACCCTCATACTATGATACTAAATCATTCCTCCTCATAGACACTAGTGAACAGAACCCCCAGCCATGACCCCTGATGCCCGCCACAGCTCGGTCGAAACGGCGAAAGTGGCCGCTGTTGCCAATTACTATATTCTCACCAATGACACATATCCTGTGACCACCGCTCGTTAGCGGACTTCACACAGCTCTGTAGTGCGATCCCATTCGGTATATTTGGCCATTTAAAAGGTCTCTGGACGCTTCGTATTTGTCATCATCTGTCTTTGCGCGAGTGCGTCCGGAGACTTTCGAAATTGCCAAGCAGTGATTGCCGGCTAAAAGCCATTCCTCACTTCCGGTCCCAACGCGCGCTCCGGTAAAAATGGGTCGACCCGTTTCAACTTCTCCAGGTGCAGCGATATATCGATAAGGCGTAATCATGAACCCGGGTGCGTTTCGTGGAAAAACGGCCCATTTCGCGTCCATGGCGACCTCAATGATCGGTGTGGGGGTTTCTGACTAAACAACGTTTGCTGAACGGTCGCTCTTTTCCCTTCCGCCCCAACTTCACCGTGACACATATCACAGCGCCCAACACCATCTATATATCGTTCCTACCGGCAAAAGAGAAGAAGCCGACCTCTCCAACACCGTATCTTCACGTATATATAGGCCAATTTCCATACAGGGAGACACCTCCACTCTCCCCGCGGGTGGCCGAGAGACCACTATTACAGTATAATAATATTATTATGAGAATAAGTTGAGGCCAAGACAACAGCGAAACCGGCTACGACCACCCCATCGAGCGAGGCGATCCCGAGATCCCGGTATCATAAGAAACTCTCCCGCCGCAGCCGAGGGCTATCCCACACCAAGCCCTCACCACGATACCCGGAGGGTTGTATCGGAAATGATCTTCGGGTAGGTCCACCGCCCATTCATTTCTTCCCCATATCTCCCCTCTTACGATATAAATACGCTCCCATGAGCCCAACCGCATCTCCGCCATATACACCCCAACGCGCGTCCATGATCTGATCGCAAATACTTTCCCCCCTCACATCACCGAAGCTCGGAAAACAAGATCGAAGAACTCACCAAAGTCCATGGCAAAAGCGAGACGAAAACTACCTACCGACCAGACCCAGTTCTGCATACTCTCGTATCTACATCCCCCCTCCCACATTTGGTAATAATACAGAATCTTAACCACTGAGCATCACTCGCCTCTACCATTCTAACCTATTGAAATTTGAAAGTCGAGAATGAGAGGTAGGGCAGCAATGGCAGAGTAATCCGGATCGAGAGAGAGCGAGGGCGGAGAGGTGCCCAAGTTGCCCAATTTTATATTCAATACACACGCCTATATGGCCACCCTACTCTTCTCAATCAGCCGAGCGTAAGCAGCCGCGTCCGGAAAGTTCCCATACCCCGCCAGGTACTACCAACTCTTGGAAACGCTTCACAAGTTACTGATTCAGCCAGAAGCAAATTTTGACAAATCTTTACAATACCCCTAGACATTCGAGAACAATCATCTAAAATAACCCCGTTGCACAAGGAAGAGCACGATAGTCGAGTAGGAGAACCTTACAGAGGCGGCCATATACACCGATACGCCACCGTTCATTTCCAGAACGTACTGAATGCGATGGCAGGTGGCAGGTAGGAAGGTATACAGGAACACGCCCGCGACTCTCCACACAATGAACACTTTAGACAAAAATATCCACAGCAGTGCTCTCCAAGTACCGTAGAAAAACGCCAAACATTGAAGTCTCCATCTCCACCAACAATAACCGTAATAATCCACAATGGAATGGCGCTAAGACGTCCAGAATTTCCCCCCCGGATTAGTGGGAGAAGAAGAAAAAAACTACTCTCAATCATTTTTGTTTTTGCGCCATCATATGTACCGGACTTCTCCTTTTCCCCCTTGCAGTCTACTCGTATATACAGTACCGTAACACCGCAAACCCGCCACATCCAACTGCGGTACCAGTACCCCCGCGGAAACCCCCTCCTTCCAATCATCCGCCCAGAATATCATACTCGTACCTGTACTCGTACCTCCACTTCAACAATGGCCAACTCCAACACAGTTCCACCGACCAATCTACCCAACAAACAAATAAGCAAACAAATAAGCAAACGAATAAGCTTTTCTCCGCCTGATGACTGTGGTACCGCCTCACAACTCCCCTGTAGGGAAAGCCCAGGGTAAAAGTCGCCCGGGTACTCGTACAAGTGCCACCCCCTTATTATAGGAACAAGGTACGATGACAAGGAAGGGCTACCGGAACACAGCGCAGGAACCATGATACAAGTAAAGTAAAACCCCGCAGCGAGCGGGCAAGTGAACACCCGATGACAAAGAACAACGGAATTTTCGCCGTTGGCCGGTAGTGCGAATTATACTTATACCCGGCGGCGAGGATTGGCTTCGCCGCAAGCAAATACAAGTAAACAAACGAACAGGTGAAGTATACGGTATGCGGTACGTAGGGAGGGGGGGGGGTATACCATGGATCATGGAACTTTTGAAACCACGCTAGAACAAATACGGCAATAACCATTCCCCTCCCCTTTCCCGGTGGGGGAAGTGTGCTCATGGATTTGCTATTCATATCGTACGGTTCCTGCAGATGTGCACAGCAACCGGTAGATGAAACAGAGCATACAAGTAGACAAGTGGGTTATGTACCAGGGTATCGTGGTATAAATACTCTAATCCATCCTTCTCCTTTCCGCTCGAGTTACAAAAGATTACGGTAACACGAACGCCAAACTGCCAATTGAGGGCATTGCTGTGTGCTACCGGTACTGTGCTGTTCCAGCCATTCTTACAAAATTTAATGAATGAATAACTGAATGATTAAACAACAGCGGCTAAATTCACACAAACTCACTCACTCCTCTTTCGCTCGTTCATTCGTTCGTACGGTCCTTGTAACTTATTTCCTTTTTTTCCCCTTTTTGGCGAGTATCGCAAGGTACTGTACTTGTACTGTACTGTACTGTACTCGAGTGCGGTACCTGTATCAGAAGTCAAACCCCCCCCCGTCGTCCAGTGGGTGTGACTCGACTCGACTACCGTACTTCTACTCGTACCGGCCAATTAAATCCCGGTATGCGTCACACACAAACACTATCCAAACTTGGAATTTCTTTTTGAGTGAGGCATTTGTTACACCGTGGAATACCGCATCCGGTACTAGTAGCATTTACTGGTGTGGTTCAACCCCTTAAATGGTTTCCATCGTGCAGTGCTAACGTTATGCGATGCAGCGGTCCGCTGGTATGACAATTTCGAAGCTCGGTTTGCCATACAAGTGACAATAATCGGTTATCATAGGAAATATTACCTCCACCTGCAATGTAAAAAAATATGATCCGGAGAAAAACGAACCCAGATATTTATATCGCAAAAAAAAGACAAAGATTTCATCATTAATTTAAATCACCAGTTCTCAAGTGACTTCGTAGTATCCGCCCGCGACTCCTGTCGAAAGATATAAAAAGGAGGTATAATAACTGCAATCCAAAAATATAAAAATGAAAAAAAAAAATGTATCAAACAAAAATCTCCAAAATATTCAAGCCGAATGCGGAACTATTAGGGTATGTATGTGGGTAGTAGAATTGAACGGAATGAAAATGCCATCCCCTTTAGAACTCTATTTGACAGGTTATTTTCGAAGAGAAAGAATGTAATAAGAGCCCGGAAATTGCTCGCGTTCAACCATGTCCCCAGCGGGCCAAAAGATATTTCATGTTCCACGTGGCAAGAGCTTCTCTTTTAAAGAGGATAATAATAAAAAAGAAAAATCATATCTCCGAGATTTCTGTTCTTCTCCCCTCGCTTCGAAAAAATAATCGTTCGTTAAAGGTTTTGGAAAAAGACGGTCTTACAAGAGAAGAGCTGTGGATGACTTCGAGTTAGCTATGATGGAGGAGAGGGCATTAGAAGTAAAACGCACCGAGCCCAGCGACCATGACGACGAGCATGACTCCACCAACACGGACCTTGTCACCGGCGCCCGGGGACACGGGAATGACGGGGATCGACGGTTTGGTAACGTTGGTGGAAGGAATGGCAGAAGGGTACCCAGTTGGGTTGGCGAGCTTGGTGGCCGTACCATTCCATGCCGGGCTCGTCCAAACAGCCGCCGGGGTGGTATAGGGCTTGCCAGGGCAATTGGTGACTGTAGGTCCGCACGAGGTGACAGTGACCATAGATGTGGAGTAGAGGACAGTTCCACTGGTGACGAGTCCACCAATGGCAGTGGGGTAGCCTGAGGAGACGGCGTAGGTAGGAACTGAATGAGTGGGTACGAGGGAAGAAGTGCATGAGGTAGAAACTGAAGAAGTGGGCGGGACGGAGAGCGGGTACAGGGGCGGAGCGGAAGACGAAGAGGAACCCATGTAAGGGTTGGAGTTGGAGACACCGAATTGAGTGGTGTATTGGTATTTTCCGGTGGCATCGTCAATCAGCTGGATCCCATAGCGGGAGACGTCGGCCTCGAGGTCGGTGGCCGGGGTCCAGGTGTAGGTACCAGTGTTGGGAGCCATCTCAACGATGGGGTAGAGAGGAACAACATTGTTAGAAGGACCACGTAGGAGGAGGAGAGTGACGGTTCCTCCAGTGGTAGGCTGCGAATCAATCAATTAGCGAATGCCCAAATTTGCTCAAAAGTATTCTGTTTTTGAAAAACCCACATTCCAGGTAATGGTATAAGGAGAGCCAGCTGGGACAATCTCGCCGAGCCCAGGCTTACTGATTGGGTTTCCCTCTGTGGTGTCTCCGACTGGAGTGGTGTAGGCATTCGCGAAAGTAAAGGCGGCGGCCAAGACAGTGAAAAGAGCGTATTTCATTTTGAAGTTGGAAGCGAAGAAGAAAAAATCAGTAATGAGTGTGGGGCAGTTGGAGCACGGCAAAGATTGGATGGTGAAAAGAAAGAATTTCAAAGATGTTGCTTTGCGTGAGAGAAATACGGTGAGGAAAGGGAGGAACGAAAAGGGGGGGGTGGAGTTGGTTTTATGGATGGGTTGCATGAGGCGCCCACCCCTCAGTACCCTCCTCACCTTGTCCTCCTTTCTCAAAATGTCACGACTGATCAGGCTGAGATTACTTACTGGACTAGGGTCAGAGGTTATACGAGCGACTGGGAAATTTGATGTGTGGAGAGGCGGCTTAGCACTGGCACCATCAGTTGGCGTAAATAACAATAAACTCACGATTCCCTCAATACCCCTTACCATGCCTACTACTTGAGTACCGTACCGGTACTGTGCTTGTACGATACCGACCCCCCCCTCATACAAGTACTTTAAGAGTACGCTACCCATCCGCCTCCCAGCGCGAGACGACAGGGAAAAGAAAAATGGACAAACTTCCTTAATCCTTTATCCATGATACCCATAGTACTGTACCCGTACAGTAAGAGACTTGTAAAAAAATTAGCAACTCGTACAAGTTGCTTCCGCTCAGACTCGAGGAGAAAACTATTCCAGGTCACCAACACCCCCACCTCCATCCCACTGGCGTTCAATTTCACGAACTGGCATTGCGCGATGGGTTTTGCCTACTTGTACCGTACCGGTATGACTCTGTGCTGGTCGAGACATTTTAGTGCGGGTTTTTCCCCTGCGAGTTTGGAAGCGAATTGTTCGGACCATGTTTTTCCACAATAAAAAGGGGAGCTATTATGATATATACCTGATCCAAGCTGAGTCAAGTGCAACAACGGTAGTCTCTGCGCCCAGTCGCAACCTTGGCAAATCTCTTGTCGCGATGACCAGCGATTGACAGGCACGCTCCCCCTTTCCGCCACAACCTTTGTGTGAAGACCCCGTCCGGTGGGACAGGCTCGTGGAGCGATGGAGACTTCCCCAGCCCACTGTCTCAACCCCGTGACGATGCAGATGGGTTGCGCCCAGCTTCTTCCCCGCGCTTCACCTCATCCAACAAATGCTGTCCGTCAGGTTTTTCCCCTAATGGGGCACCAAATACTGTGATCCACACAACGACTAACAATCCAGAAACGAAAATGAAAATTAAAAATCCCCAAAGAAAGAAAAAAGGGTCAAAGGTCCTTATTATCGATTTCGAGGGGGGGTCGTCAGTCTGGCAGCTCGACCACCCTCTCTCTCAAAAAAATTTCCCCTCGACGCCACACCAGGGGTTCAGGTTGATTCTCTACTCGAGTAACGGAGAGAGAGGTAAAGTTTAAAGCCGGAATACGGTAAGGCAAGTGGGCCGTGGGAAATTGTTCGGGGGGGAAAAAAATCCTCGTGAATGCAGCACCCATGACCTTTTCGAAAATCGATAATATCGGGAAATTCAAGGGGTCGCCTAATGTCTGTCCTCATTTGGCGCATGCAGTGAGAGACATCCATTATCCCTGTGGAAAAGAAGTGATGAGCCTCTCATCCAATCTCTGGCATCACGCTAACTTAACCGCGTTCAGGTTAGATGCACACCAGTAACCACTCAATTGTATTCGAGCGGCCCCTCTCCTGCCCTTGCCTCTTGCCTGGATTTAAGGTTTGCTATTAAAATTACCGCACCAATTATGAGTACGGTATCGTGCAGTCACAACCCGATGCCCCGGAGCTTGATAACCTGGACATGGTCGTCTCATCTGGATTCTGAATTCCAAATTCCTTTACACAAAATCCGACCGGACCGAATCGCTCGCTACTTGTATACCAGGTTCTTCCCATCTCGGCCGTCCGGGATAGTGGCGCGCGACTGCAAACATCTACGAGTACTGTACTCGTAGAGACTATTTGGGGGACGAAAACGAGCCAAGACCGTGTCACCAATGGGAGCTTGTCCCACCTGTTTCCGGTTCCTGGTAAACCTCTGAGCCAATCAGCAATGACGCCCGGAAATTACATCATCTTGGTATCCCTGGCGTCCACGTCCAAGAACAATCTTCCCAGCAAGGGCCCATTAGTCATTCCAGTAAAGTAACTAGAGCTCGTCTCAGAGTGATGTCTGATGATGCCTCAGATTAAAACCCAATGCGGCTCTAGCGCTAACGGAGCCTAATGGTGCTCGAGTATTGATTACGGTAGACTATGGTACGGTACTGGTACGAGTACAGTACGGGTAGCAAGGCAGGCATCAGACCTCTTTGGCTTCCTCGATATCACGACAACCATAACATGAAGCTCCTTACCGCTTGGTTAATCATCACGATCTAATTCCAGGGGCGGTACCGCTAGTCTCATAGACACTCGGACCCTAGGGTACCATATCGGTACCAGTACTCGAGTGTTCATGCAGGTACAATGGGTAAAGTGTCTTTATGGGGAAACTGCATCATAACAATGATACGTTTCATAAATATTTTCGAACGGGAAGACATTATTCGAGCACCGTACTATAAGCTGATAGTGATTCTTATTTCCCAAGGGAGCGATAAATCTATTTACCCCACTCACCAATATGAACGGTCGAGTAAGAAAAGCTCAATATAGGCGATACAATGCTTCCTACTGAAATATCGGTAAGTGCACAGGCGGCCCCACCAAATAGCCATCCCGGATACCCGGCATGGTACCGCGTATCGGTAACAATTTTTATTTCGGCTAGGCGGCGCACCGGGTTCCAAATAAGCTCCCTCGACGGAATTAATTCCGTACCGTACCGTATACCGCCACGGATTAATACAAGTACCGGTACAGTAATTTATTATCCCTGTTTGCCGACCCGTAGGAAATTTACAAGTACTGCAAGCTCCTACCGGTAAACCACAGGCAACTGCGACCAACTTCAAACTCCTCTACCGGTAAGTCAAAAACAACCCATAGGCTCAAAATCTCCTGTAAAAGTCTTTACTTCATGGTCGTCTAGAGAATTACAGAGGGATTTAAGGAAATACTGACTTGCTACAGTGCTAGAGTGGTTCAAAGTTTGTGATTTTTGCATGAGGGCCGGAGAAATCAACACGGCAAAAGCTAACCTTATCAAGTAATATCTTGGCAACATTATGCCTAATACGGTAATATATCTCACCGATCATTGAACAGTGCTAAACAATCGAGCCTAATTAGGAAAGTTATCACCGCTTAGTAAGCGACTGCGAATTAACGCAGGTGTCGATTGGCTGTGTCCGGCATTATACTCGAGCAGCGGTGTTTCGTGGGGTCGGCCTTTCGGTCCGACCTAGCCGGAGATCCCAAAACGCCTGGGACCGGAATGCTTACCTTCCCGGGCCCGCCTGTAACATGGCCTACGGTGGTGAAGAGGGGTACCGTATTCTGTGTGGAAAGTGTAGCCCAAACTGTGTATATATCACCCCGGAACGCATTTGTCCTGCCTTTACTGGGGGATGTTAAACTTAAACCTTAAAAGGGGTTACTCTTTAATTGAGCGAGGTTTCCCCATGCCGTATAAAAAATAAGGATATGGACTCGGTCATACTCGGATTTCTAGCAGACCCCATTTCTACCACGGCTGACGACGCCAACTACTGATTGTGTTTGTCCGAAAGCGTTCACTACAACCTACCGCCAGTAAGACTGGGGTAGTACCTTCTATTTTTATTCTTAACCAATGTTTTCTCCCTCCGCATCGATACCCCCCCACCTTTCGAAGTATTGTCCATGATACAGCACTTGTCATGTTTCGGCAATAACCGAGACTATTCCCCCTCCACGAGCAAGTAAAGGTCCCCACAGTGGCGGTTGCATTTTCTGGGGCCGGTAATTGGGTTTGAGCAATCGGGCTTCAGGTACTACCGGTACTCGTAGTACGGTATTCGGGAGGAGTATCTTACTCCCATCAAGCATGATGTTGGCGCCATCTATGATATCGTTCTGGGTGAAACAAAACAAACATAGGGTTAGGGTCCATTAGCCTTGGGGATGGGGATTTCCCGCATCGATCCTTGCGTGGCTTGGGCAGTATGATTCGGGCATGCAGAATTAGAGGTCTACAGTGGAGACATCTACCCCACGTGCTTTTCCCCTTGGACTAACTCATAGGGGAGCTGTTCCTTTGCCCCAATAGGCAGTTTAATGTGGGGTTCTGCAGGTACAGTACCACAGGAATGTCCACAGCGCCAACAAGCTTGGTTACAGTACCGCCGAGTGAAGGTTCACTGCATCTTCAGGGTCGATGGCAATCTTGGGACGCGCCACAAGCCAGCCACCGATACATCAAAAGGGGTTCCAACCCTTGGATTTGTTCCTTTGGAAGCGTGGGTGTGTCGGTTGGCTAGTGGTACAATCACCTACGGACGGTATGATACCGTACCTTACTTTACCAACGATTGACGCTCGATAAATACAGTGGTGAGATTCTGCTCTGTACGAGTACTGGCAGTGCACATTACGAGTTATGTTGCCAGAGAAAGGGCAGGGATGAGTGGGAATTGTGGAATTTGTGAAAATATTTTTTTTACCGTGCCAAGTAAAAGCTCGGTTAACTTAACTTATGCGACTTCGTCAAGAGACAAGTTGATGCGGTATTACGAAAGGGGGCAAAGGAGAATGGTTACCGTAGTTTGGCTTCATCAAAACCAGTCCTCAACTTTTTCACATTCAGCTGGCGATCCCTTCCAAGGTACCATTTGTGGGTTTACTCGAGTGCAGGTACAGTACAGTACTCGAGTAGGTCACTTCCGTTCCTATCCTAATTCTGCCTAATTTAGTTTGAAACAGAGCCAAAAAAGTTCACTGACCAATATTTCTCTTGTGCGTGGGGACCAAAGATGATGTTGCACTCCGAAGCCGAAAATCTCGCCAATGGCAATTGCCGCCGCACTTTCGCATGGTTGTAGTGCGATTATGATAGATTAGCTCAGCTGAGCCTCGGAGAGTTTTGTTGCCCTATGAACCTCGAGACCGAATTTACTTGCGCACGTTCAATCCATAGCGGTATGATACTGGTGAATCGCAAGAGTGGATTACCATTTCATGCATTTCCTTCCAAGCGAATACCGATACACGGTAGACTACCGTACCGGCACCGCAGACGTTTGGTGGTGGAGTGATTAACCTTATCAGTGTTTTGGGCAAAGCTGACACCCGTATTAATAGCACAAACTTGGCTTTAACTTTGTGTGACTGTTTGGAGCACCTGTGGTCCGGGTGAAAAACCCTTTCCCAACCGGCCCAACCTTCTCCCGCGCACATCTCAACACTAAGAAAAATCCAAGTGGACTCCCACACGCGACAGTGGAAGAGCTCACGATAGTGCTCGCGATTCAATATGATTTGATTTTGAGAACGCTATAATACTTTAATATGATAACTCCTAGAGATTGTGCCCTTGGACACTGTACGGTACCCCAGGACGGGCGAGTAAACAAAGCCCAAGCCCAATCCCAATTCCCAGAAAAAACACCAACCCCAAAAACAAAACGCCCAAACCCAAACCAAAAACCCAATCAGTCAATAACTCAATCACACAAGCGCGCACCGCCCCACTCAGACAACCGCGACCAAAACCGCAACCGCAATCCCCCCAACAACCCTCCTGAACATGCCCTCCCCGTCCGCCGCCGTCGTCCGGTTCGCGCGCATCTCCCCAACCCCCCCTCGTTCCGGAGCCGCCGGCGTCGGTGGCGAGAGCGAGAGCTTGTAACTACCGAACGAGGCATTCATCATCAGTCATTATCGCCTCCGGCCGAATGGCACGGGAAGAAACCTGGAAGGGGAGCGTAAGACTTACTCCGTAACACCGGGATCCACGTCCTTACACACCGGCGCTGGTACCCCGGCGCCCTGAGCGAGGATGGCGAACGGGTGAAGGAGAAGGAGGAGGGGGTATTTCAACGTCTTCATTTTTTTGGGTCGGTGGAACGTAGCGTGGTGAATACGATACCGGCTGGTATCGTGGTTGCGGGGGGGGGAGGAGCGGAGGTGGTATAGATAAGAAGGTGGAGTCGGGTGTTGGTGGTGTAATTCCCCCCATCCTGGATGCGGTACGATACGGTTCGCGCGTGTGTGTGTGTGCACGCAGGTCGGGCTACGTATGTTGCTGTGTGGGTGACTCTGCACTTGCTGGTTTATCGTTGCTGTGATTATTATTTATTTTGTGCGGTATTTTGTTTAATGTTGTTATCGTAAGGCTGAGGTTTGGATGCCGTGGCCTACTGTGCCGGCCGGAAGGATATGCCGGACAAGGCGATTGTGCTCCGGCTTGGTGTTGATTCCGGTCGCCATATCATATGCTGCTGTCACTACTCGCATTGCACTTTGTGAAAAAAAGGTATGATACGGTATGGTGATGTGGCTGTGGGCAGGGATGTTGCGGAATGTGGGGATGTGTTGGCGTTGGAGGGGTTTTTCCCACCGCATCTGTTCGTGTCTGCGATACTATACTGAATTGTCGGTGGTCCGGTAAGTTGCACTGTGTTCAGTTTCATAGCTTACCCTTCTGCCGTGTTATTGATTCTGTCTCCTTTCTTGTGGATCAGCGGGGTTGTGGTGCCGCTATCGAGGTTGCTTTGGTGTTTATTTGTGCCGGGTTTAATATACATTCTTCCCGTGCGGGTTGGTAAGTTGTTGACGTGATGTTGGTTTCTGGAATGTTCGTTGCGGGGCCTCACAGTTGGGGAGTTCTACATTGTGCATAGTTGATACGATATCGCACTTTGGCAGAACTGGTCGGCTGTCTTACCGTGGCCGTTTATTCACGACGCATCACTCGCCGCGCGATGACTGCGTCGTCGGTGTTAACTGTGAGCATCCCCTGCCCTCCATCTTACTTCCCTGCATGCTCTCTATATCTGTCTTTGGTAACAGCCCCGGGATTTGGAGTGGCTTTGGGATCGTATCGCCCTGAACCGGATCGGCGGGGAAACTTTTTTTTCCAGTCTATTTGTGCTCGGTACAGTACTGTACAGTACAGCTATCCCTGCCCGGGCCGTGGTAGCCCTATAATCATTAGCAGGCTTAATCATCAACTGAGCGAGGGGACGGATGTTGCTCAGGTCTGTATGATACTGGCATTCGTCCCGATGGTCGGCACGTGGGCGGAACCTCTATCTGCTTTTGGTTCGCTGGGCTTCTTGTAGCCTCGAATTCCACACAAATTTGGTATCTCAATTCCACCGTACAATATCAATGCATGCCGGTATGCAGGTTGGAATCGAAAACCTTGGCTGGGCAACAACATCCAATACTTCCTGTCCATTGCTTGTCGCAGTCGCGGTGCACCTCTCTGAAGTAGATTGTTGTCGGGGAGTGGGGGGGACTTTCTGGTTGGGTAGATTACCGGTATCGTCAACGGCTGGAAGCTTGGATTGTACTTTTTGCAATAGGCGTTGGAGGAGCTAGTATGATAGGATCTTGCTTACTTGGCAAACTATGATACCTTGCTGACCACTGCTCGGCGGATTTGATGGGTTGAGACTCGGATCTGGGGTTATTTCTTTTTGTTCAGTGTCGGGTGTGCCTGATTCCCTAGGGGGGTAAATGGCTAGGGGAAAGAATTTACCTCGACCTCCTGTCGAGGAGGTCCCGATGTCACCGTTAACGAGTTATTGTCTACGTATTTAGAAACCAGGCTGACTTTTGCCATATATCGCATGAATTTCGGGAACCCGATTAAGCTACTTGAAGAAGTTATCCTAGTTTCTCTCACCAATGCAGATTCCAGTATCCATGATGTGGATGACGTGGTCTAGGGGTTCACCGGTTCCCCGTTCATGACCATCCGTAGCGTTCCTCGCCGCGTCAAACGGTAGATAATCGATTTTTTCCTGATTATTGGGGTGTCCGTAATGGCGGTCAAGGGTAACTCCTTGAAGGAGATGAATTTGATTGTTGTGTATATGTTAGGTATAATGGCTTCCCTCGTATCTGATGGTATATGATAATATTAATAAGGGGATTCTCTAGGACTTGTGTCGTCCTACTACAAGTATGAAATATATTGGCCTACCGGACATCGGGCCCGGTGTACGCAGGCTCGACCTGGAAAACCCCACTCTATCCCATTCGTGCCCAGGATCCCTTCAAACATCCTCAACACCCCCGAACCATATCTGTTGGGAAAAAACGGGGATAGAATTCGCCGTCGTCGGATTTGAATACAGATTTCTTACCAAGAATATCTATGATTAACTGCTGATGGTTAGTACGTAGTAGGATAGTTTGAGCCGAGTCAGTGGTCGTTTCCATATCTGCTTGGGAGCCACGTTTCTTTGCCCTCTGGGGAGGGTTGATAACACCTCAGTGGATTGCAAGATGACCAGAAGTGAGTTCTGTGGTTTAGCCGGTGATATATCGGTGATCCCTTTTTTTTCGGGGGGATTTTTTTTCTTCCCCTTTCCATTGCCTGGAATGCAATTTCTTTTTGGTGGCCAGTTTTTTGAACTGCTCTTGGGTCTTCTATCAAGAGTCTCACTCTTCCAGTTGATGTCAATTGTTCCGTAAGCATATCTAGCCGGTAATGATATCCGTTATGATATGATGAGGACTCCTTGAAATTAGTCCTAGAATGAGGAACCTGGAGAGTGGTGTTAGAAGATGTTAGAATAATTGATAGGCATGTGGAATTGGGATCGGGAGTGTGTGGACTTGTAGCTATACTGTGGAGTCTGGTGTCGCTTATATACTGGATGAGATGTTTGCGTTGAGGATTATGTCCTCACCACAGCACTGACCTGGGTTGTCTGAGGAATGACGATTCCTTCCCACCTCCTTCTGATACTTCGATTCCGCCCGTTTTGCTTTGTCTTTCTACTTCTCTTCTTTAATAACATAGGAATGCGCATATTATCGTTTTCATCTCATCAAGCCCGCTTCTGCAACGTAGTTTTCAACAGATCGAGTCGGGGGAGGCTAGATGAATATCGCGACATCATCTGTGCATGGATAGCCGGAACCTCGATAATTGACGGCGGAAAGTTTTTGTCGGTGTGGTGATCGCATTTGGTGGGATCATTAAATTTTAGCAACAAGGCAGTTGGGGTCATTGGCGAACCTCATATCCTGGTGAAATAGAAACATCTCATTGAAATGCATTACGTCAAGCAAAGGATGATGGAGTACTGTACAGGCCCCTTCTGCGGTGTGCAGTGTAGATACGGTACGTGAAACATTATCCCCAATGGCTAATTTATCATGACTCGAATTCCCGGCGATCGTGGATAGCGCTCGAGATTGTATTTATACCATTTTGTATAATATCGTATAATACCGTATAAAAACCGTATTTTATTTTTAAAAACGTATTTTATTCCGAGTTTCAGAATAGGTATAAAATATTTTATCCAAGATACCATAGCACAGTTATGTAGAAAAAATAGAAATGCTACTTTCAATTGTAATGTAATAATACAAGGTTACAAATATAAGATTGTTGCTAGCTACTACTAAGCACAATTGTTATACCTTGCCCTCTTTGATCCTCTTGCCTGACTTTCAAGTGATTCACTATTGTCAGAATGTTCAAAAGAATTGTCAGTAGCAGATTCCCCTTCCTGGTTTATTTCATGTCCAGTCTCTTCCCCATCTCCATCTTCCTCTAAGTTAGCAAGAATGATAGTAGTAAATTAGGAAATTAAAAAGGGTATTTCTATTAAAAGAGATTATGATTACAATACCTTCATCACTTTCAGACTCAATTGTGTCCTGGAGTCCCACAATAACATCTTCAAGCTCAATTTCCACCTTGCCAGAGAGCTCTTGCCACTGGCATGGTTTATCAGCCTTGTAGTCCAAAACATGATGGTTGAGATAGA
This sequence comes from Tuber melanosporum, assembly GCF_000151645.1. Taxonomy (NCBI): domain Eukaryota; kingdom Fungi; phylum Ascomycota; class Pezizomycetes; order Pezizales; family Tuberaceae; genus Tuber; species Tuber melanosporum. The sequence goes on along the minus strand of NW_003299150.1, from coordinate 843,249 downwards.
TATAGGTAAGCTTATCTACTCGAGCAGAGTCAAGCCTATTGTGAACCTTGTTGTGAATCAGATTCTGAGCAGAAAAGGAGTGCTCGCTAGGGACTGAATTGGCTGGGGTATGAAATAATCTAGTCGCTAGTAGGGAAAGTTCTGGAGCAAAGGTATATTGGGCATGCCAGAAAGTAGTGGGGCTAGTGATATTCTATGCAAGATTGTGAGAACTAAATGGCCCATCCTTGTCTCGGTACATGTAATATTGCTCATGGATACGGTTCTGGCTAGGAGGATCAGGGTATGTATTCTGAAGGTATTCAATAATCATGTTTTGCTGCTCAACAGTTGTGGCTACCCCAATATTCGTTGATGTAAGAAAGTAGGCTGTCCAAGGTAGAGCTAAGACTTGATGCTCTATTTGTAACGTGTTCACAGGGTGCTAGTCACGTTATCGGTAATAGATACGAGAGTTGGCAGGTGGCCTGCTCTTCCAGAGAGGAGGTGAGAGCTGAGAGCTAAAGGAGGCTTCGAGGGTGTCCTGGGGAACAAAGAAGTAACCGTTCAACCAAGTATATTGAAATACTGTCTGTTGAAGTCTGCCTTTTCTATCGTAGAAACAGGCGGTCTTTAAATACACAAATCTGTTCATGTCTAGCATGAACGAAACTAATTAAAGGTATCAATCGATACACTTTGGTAAAACTCCTTAAGTATCAAAGCGATACTTAAAACAAAACGTAAAACAAAACCAAGTATCAAATGATACTTAAAACAAGCCAAGTATCAAAGAGATACTTAAAACAAAACATAAAACAAAACCAAGTATCAAACGATACTTAAAACAAACCAAGTATCAAAGCGATACTTAAAACAAAACATAAAACAAAACCAAGTATCAAACGATACTTAAAACAAACCAAGTATCAAAGCGATACTTAAAATAAAACATAAAACAAAACCAAGTATCAAACGATACTTAAAATAAACCAAGTATCAAAGCGATACTTAAAATAAAACATAAAACAAAACCAATAACCGAGTACCTGTACCGGTTACACTATTCTCTTCTCAAATAATCCTCAGATTTCCTGTACAGGAGCATGGGTGTCGGCGATGCGCTGGAGATGGCTGCAAATTGCAAGTCAACGTGATACAACCAGTCCAAGATGTGCATTGGCAGATTCTGATTAAACTTGGACCTTGTAGATAGGAAGAATGAGATCCTGGAGCTCTTCGACATTGTTCTAGAAATTACGTGATGAGATTAATTCTTTAACTTCATGATCGAGTTGAATACGATTATCAAGTATATAGCACTTAAAGGCATCCTTATTCTTGTAAACAGATTCAATAGCACATGCTTGGGTACCCCAACAGGTAATGACAGCAAGGACCAAGGCACTAGTTTTCCGATAGCAGGCTTTTTGTTTCTCCCAAAGAATTGACAGTTGAAGAGGAGACTGATAAAAGGTATTGATAACCAACATGGTCTGGGATTGGATTACCTTATAGTAAGGAAGTCAAAGGAGATTCTTGATGAGAAGTTGGAGGCCGTAGGAGTCACAGAGAACAAAGAGTGCCTTGGAGAGTTGCAACCTTTTGTCAGCTGTGAGGATTCTCCATAAAAGAAGTATAGTAGAACAAGTATCAGTAGCAAAGCTGTTCATTAGTTTCCAATTGCCTTTCACAAGGATGCCAAGCTTTGCTATAAGCCATGAAGCCAGATTCTCTGCAGTAAACTGCATGGATCCAGCATTCTCTGAGCAGTAATGGAATATTCCACAGTTCGTATTAATAGAGATGTTGACAATCAGATGCTTGGATTCGTTTTCACTTTCATCGGTAATGATGTTAAGATAGTAGGTTGATTGAATCACTTGCTCAACATCCAGCTTAACCTGAAGATATGTCTGATCAAGTAAAGTGGTACATAAGAGGAATGGACTTGGCGGCTTATAGGCAGGTGAAATCTTTCGAAATGGGGCGATAAAGTATGGCGATTGAGTGGCATTGAACAGCAGATTGTTCATATATACAGCTAAGGTGAATGAGAGATCAGCATCATGCTTTTCAGTAGGTGATAGGCGTTGGACTTGGCTAGTAATGCGTGTTTGACCAGTAGCCAGGTTCAATGTTCCGATGCTTGCCTTCCCTTCTAGCCTCATCTGTTCCTGATATTTGGCACAGGTGGATAAATGCTCATGTTGACAGGTTGGACTTTTGGCAAAGGTCTTTCCACATGCGATACACTGAACTAATTCAAGTTATCTCATCTTTAGTAAATTAAAATTGTCATATTGTTAAATGGAAAGAATGGTTACCTTTTTTCCACTCTCAGGAGGAATGGTCTTGAAAGTACTATGTAGCTGGGGATCCTTCGTATGGCCCATGTTCACAAAGTTTGCGTTGGTATTCTGTGGAGTTTGTATCAAGTGATAATGGTATTTCTTAAGTACTAGAATAGCTGATAGGGGGAAAACTTCTCTGCCAAACTCTTGAAGTAAAATCTTATTTTACAACTAATTGTAATTGATTTAGGGTTTAAGGTTTAGGATTTGGGTTCAAATATTTTAGGGCACGTATGTATTGTATGTATGGTATAAAATCTATTGTCAAAAATACCGTATTTTATAATAATATACGTATTTTATAAAACCCTAATCGTGGAACTACTATCGTAGAAGGTTTTCCGCGTTCGGCATTTGTTCGACCGTTACCACCGTCTGGCTGGTAGGGATCTCTCGACGCCTGAGTAAGCTGTCACACGGACTGCATAGCCTGGTCATCTGCCACCCCGCCCGCATCCGGCGGAGACGCGACGGCTGGTGGTGACCGAAACCGGGAGAGCCTGATTCCTTCAGGCCAGCTTTCCTCACCCCCGCTCTGCCCTTGAGCTTGTGCGTTCGGAGGAGCACTCTATAGATGATTCTAATTTTCCAACACTGAGGTCTGCGCGTCACTAAGATCTGTGTCAAGAAGGTTGTTGTTTTAGGTTTCCCCACTCCGGAGACGACTTGGCTTGGCCTTGTTCGATCAAAAACTTCGGGGTAGCGAGAAGGCTTGCTAGGGCAGTTGAGCAGATAACTTTTGAGTAATAACAATCAATGGCTTCATAGGTAGGTATTGAAAATAATTTTGAACGATACTACCGGTATTGGTTCTGCAAATTTCTACTGATTTCGAATGTATCAGAGAAAAGGGACCTGCTGGTACTGTACAGATCACATGGGGTTGTTACGGGAGAATCTGCTCAGAATTTTTGACAGAAGCAGTTCTTGAGTGTTGGTGTCACAAATTTCGGATCTAGTGATTGGACTGCACTCGTACTGTATAGATACGGTACTCACAAGCGAGTAGTCAGCTAGGTGCAGATAAACCCCACTTTTCATCGCTCTCAAGCAATCGCCTCAAGGGACTCCAAGTTAATCAACACCTTGCTCTCCACAGCATCCAAAGCGACGAGAAACAAAAATGTCTCAAGTTCTCAGTAATAATAATAGCTCTTTCAATAACGACAACTCTTTCAATTACAACAACTCTTTTAATACTAATACCTCTTACAGTACCATTACTTACGCTGCGCCTGCAGATGAATCTAAAATACTAGCATGGCTATCTCCGTTGGAGCCATGGGTGCGACATCGAGATTTCGGAGCCCGGCGGATCGACAGTGTAGGAGGCTGGGTGCTGGAAACAAAGGAATTTAGACGTTGGTATAACGGCAGTAGGGAGGATGAATCTGATTATGCGACTTTATTCTGCGATGGTAATCCGGGAGTGGGGAAGAGCTATATCATGTAAGAGAGAATATATCTGTGTGGGAGATCAAGGAATGGTATTACTGATAGGTTGCGACCATAGTTCACTAGTTATAGACAAGTTATGCGACGAGGCCGAGGAGAAAGATACTGTCGTCGTTTGTTTTTACTTCGACTTCGCTTCCCGGAGTGAGCAGTCACCGGTGAATATGCTCGGCTCGCTACTGAGACAGATTGTTAGTGGACTGGATGAAATTCCTGAAGTGGTAGTCCGGGCTTTTCAAAAGCAGAAAAGGGCCATTGGGGGTAGAGGACTACAAGTTCCGGGAATTTTGAAGATGTTCCAGACCGTCACAGCCACAAAGCGCACGTTCATATGTGTTGACGCCCTTGACGAATGTGTGCCGGAGCATCGGATGATAGTTCTTGAATCATTAGGACAGGTTTTGCAGGGGTCGCCGGATACTCGCATATGTGTGACTGGAAGATCACAAGTCCGGTGTGAGGTTGAGTGGAAGCTCGGTGGAGCAGCAACCTTTATACATATACAGCCCACGGAAGATGGTCTCACTGGATATCTTCGGGAGAAACTTGGGAACGACACTGCCCGCGGTATAATGAGCGCCACATTGGAGGCCAAAATTATGGAGATTATTCCCAAAATAAGTTCGGAAACGTATGTGAGAACGAGCGCCCGAGAAAAGCTACTCCAGGTTAATGGCTGACATATTTGGATCTAGTTTCCTACTGGCTTCTCTTCATATCGAGGCAATCCTACGAGAAACGACGGTTGCTCGGCGAGGGAAAAGGCTCAAGTCGGTGGAGGACGGAGCAGGGTTAGGGGATGCATATGGTGTAACTTTGGAGAGGATAATGGCTCAGGATGGGGAAAAGACAAAACTTGCGCTAGCCACTCTCACATGGATCTGCCATTCGGAGCGGCCGTTACAGGTGGATGAGCTGTGCCACGCACTTGCAGTGGAGATAGGGGCAACGGATTTCGATCTTGAAAATGTTCCTTTGATAGACACATTGCTAGGATGCTGCCAAGGCTTGATCACAGTCGATAAAGCAGCTTCCACGGTGCGGTTAATCCACTTTACAGTCCAAGAGTATCTCTGTAACCATCTGGGGCTCTTCAGCAAATCTCACTCGATAATCGCAGAAACCTGCTTGACCTATCTGAACTCAAAACAGGTCAAGGGTCTCTCGTCCCGCCATCCCCCAGACCACCAAAGCATGCCGTTTATCAAGTACTCTTCAAGATATTGGGGAACACATGCGAAGAGGGAATTCACAGATTGTGGGAGGGCCCTTGCGCATGAGCTCTTGTATCAATACGAAGATCACGTATCTGCTGTATCACTTTTGAAACAAGTGCTGCATCCTAGGCATATCGGAGAGATCGGTACTTCCCCGGCCTTCTCCGGACTGCATTGCGCGTCGTTCTTCGGGATTGTCGAACTTGTCACTACACTGATAAGGGAAAAAAGCTGTGAGATAAACCAACAAGATTGCACAGCTAGCACACCACTCTCGTGGGCGGGGAGGAACGGACATGAGGAAGTGGTAATGGTACTACTGGAACATGAAAATGTCGACCCCAATCGCCCAGATATGAACGATCTAACACCACTTGGGTGGGCTGCTATAAAGGGCCATGAAGGGGTGGTCAAACTGCTGCTGGGGCGGGAAAATGTCGACCCAAATATCCCAGATGTGAACGATCGAACACCACTTGGGTGTGCTGCTATCGAGGGACATGAAGGAGTCGTCAGGCTACTTCTGGAACAGGAAAATGTCGACCCCAATCGTCCGGATAAGTACGATCAAACACCACTCCGGTGTGCTGCTGTAAATGGCAGTGAGGCAGCAGTCAAGCTATTGCTAGAACGGGAAAATATCGATCCTAATCGCCTAGATGTGGACGATCGAACACCACTTGGGTGTGCTGCTATCGAGGGACATGAAGGAGTCGTCAAGCTACTTCTAGAACGGGAAAATGTCGACCCAAATATCCCAGATAAGTACGATCGAACGCCGCTCGGATCCGCTGCTCTCGAGGGACATGAAGGGGTGGTCAAGCTCCTACTGGAGCGGGAAAATGTCGACCGTAACCACTCAGATTGCCATAGACGAACACCACTCGGGAGTGCTGCTATAAAGGGCCATGAAGGAGTGGCCAAACTGCTACTAGAACGGGAAAATGTCGACCCCAATCACCCAGATGAGAACAATCGGACACCACTCGGATGTGCTGCTGTCAGGGGACATGAAGGGGTCGTAAAGCTCCTACTGGAACAGAAAAACATCGACCCCAATCACCCAGATGAGCACGATCAGACACCACTCGGATGTGCTGCTATCCGGGGACGTGAAGGGGTGGTCAAGCTCCTACTAGAACGGGACAATATCGACCCCAATCACCCAGATTAGCATAGCTGAACACCACTTGGGTGGGCTGCTTTCGAGGGACATGAATGAATCGTCAGGCTACTTCTGGAACGGGAAAATGTCGACCCCAATCGTGCGGACAAGTACGATCAAACACCACTCTGGTGTGCTGCTGGATATGGCAGTGAGGCAGTAGTCAAGCTACTACTAGAACGGGAAGATGTCGACCCCAATCGCCCTGGCAGGAACGATGAAACACCACTCGGATGTGCTGCTTGGGAGGGACATGAAGGGGTGGTCAAGCTCCTACTAGAACGGGACAATATCGACCCCAATCACCCAGATTAGCATAGCTGAACACCACTTGGGTGTGCTGCTATCGAGGGACATGAAGGAGTCGTCAAGCTACTTCTAGAACGGGAAAATGTCGACCCAAATATCCCAGATAAGCACGATCGAACGCCGCTCGGATCCGCTGCTCTCGAGGGACATGAAGGGGTGGTCAAGCTCTTACTGGAACGGGAAAATATCGACCCCAATCGCCCAGATGAGAACAATCGAACACCACTTGGGTGTGCTGCTATAAAGGGCCATGAAGGAGTCGTTAGGCTACTTCTGGAACAGGAAAATGTCGACCCCAATCGTGCGGACAAGTACGATCAAACACCACTCTGGTGTGCTGCTGTAAAAGGCAGTGAGGCAGTAGTCAAGCTACTACTAGAACGGGAAGATGTCGACCCCAATCGCCCTGGCAAGCGTGATCAAACACCGCTTGGATGTGCGGCTATCTGGGGACACGAAGGTGTCGTCAAAATACTGCTAGAACGGGAAAATGTCGACCCCAATCGCCCAGATGAGAACAATCGAACACCACTTGGGTGGGCTGCTATCGAGGGACATGAAGGAGTCGTCAAGCTACTTCTAGAACGGGAAAATATTGACCCCAATCACCCAGATGAGAACGATCGGACACCACTCGGATGTGCTGCTGTCTGGGGACATGAAGGGGTGGTCAAGCTATTGCTAGAGCGGGAAAATATCGACCCCAATCACCCAGATGAGAACGGTCAAACACCACTCGGATGTGCTGCTGACGAGGGACATGAAGGGGTGGTCAAGCTCCTACTAGAACGGGACAATATCGACCCCAATCACCCAGATTAGCATAGTTGAACACCGCTCGGGTGGGCCGCTTTCGGGGGACATGATGGAGTTGTCAAACTGTTGCTTGAGCGGCAAGATGTCGACCCCAACCGCCCGGGTATGTATGGCTGAACGCCACTCGTGTGGGCCACTGTCATGGGACATGAAGGGGTGGTGATGCTTTTGAGTGGCCCACAAGCTACCGATCCAGACAGGCCAGATAACCCCGGCGGTATACCCCTCTCTCATGCTACTAGTAGCGGGAGTGAAGGAGTGGAGCTACTAGAAGCCCGGAAACCTGTGGAAACCGGAGATGTAAACCCACCCCACCAGCTGTGAAGAAACGAATGTAACTTCGAAGCACAACATGCTCCCTTTATTACACTCAAATCACCCGCGATCTTTCCTTTTCCAGTGCCTACTCTACTCAACCTCCAGGATCCTAGTATACACTGTTACCGATACCACCACCTTCCCTTTCGCTTCTTTTGTATATCCTTCTGTCGCTCCTACAATATAAATTTGATGTTCTCACTAGTTATCATTGACGGCAATCCTAATTGTATGTACACATACTATATACCCGTCCGTAGCCTTCGGATATTTACTAACGTTTATAGATCGAAGCTCACGAATTTCCTCTCACCCTTTAGCGTATGCCAGGCGGAGGAGTATTTCATTTATTAACTCGCACCATTTATCTTCGCTTCCATTCTCGGTCGAATAGATTACTTTCAAAATTTCCTTTTTCCCATTTTCTTCATGCACTTGTTTCCTCCTCATTTTTTCTGCTCGCGATGTATATGGATAGATAGGTGGGCGTTTAGATAGGTTGCACATAGACTATTCCTTCTAGTATTAGGGGACCTAGTTCCTGCATTCCCGCGGCTGCCGTGGAGGAGAAAATCGACTCCAAACGTTGTGACCCCGAGATGATATTATTTCCGGCATCAACTTCCACTCGACCTACTCACCTACACCCCAGAAATACCAAGTCACCCACCGGGTAAGCTACCTCTTTGGCGATCAAGAAGGGCCATTAGGTTAAGGCGGCAGTAATCTGAAGAAGGCCTGTAATCATACTGCCAGAGTCTTAAACCCGCCACTGCAGATGTGGAGGGAATTTGAGCTGCATAGAAGGCTGTATTTATTTATCCCCATGTAGTACAGAGGTGGTTTATGATAGTGTTTTGCTACCGCAGTCTCGTGAAAAGATTGTGGGGGGAAAAAAATCAAAAAATCTATGATGAGCTTGCATTCTCAGCACTCGTGTTAGGAACGATTCCAGCGATGAGGCTATCGCCCATTGTTGAGATCATAGCTAACGACAGATACTGTATCATACCGTGCTATAAATTATCGGTCCACTGCACCGCGATGTTTCTCACCGGTGCTCGATGCCTATGATTATTCCAGTATCCCCAGCGCTCGAATTCCTCTGTGACAATTGTTTACCACTGCCATGTAACCCGGCAAACGGGTGCTGATGCTGTTGATAATAACTTCTAAACGGCGACGACTCTTGAAACTGAAAAACGACGAAACGGTGACGCTAAGTAAGGCACAAAAAACGACTCCGGTTGCCAGAGCACCGCTTTAGGAAAAGTGAAGGGGTTGGGTTCTCATCCAACGCTCTCGCTCTCTCCACTCTAAATTATAGCTCAACATGTTGGACGGAAATGTTTCTTGGCTGCTCACCGCATATTTCCCTTATGGCAACGACTTCACAACCCTAAACCTCTTGGCCTATCAACTACTCCGACGCCTCTATGTTTGACAATGGTTAGTCCTACACATCAAACAACACCTGCGACAATACCTGCGACGACTCCATGTGAAGGCCTTACCCCTATCATATGGAAATACCGAATGTCCTCGGTCATATTCCGAACCTTATCCTCGGTCAGAACATACCCTCGGTCGAATGCTCTTATCCTCGGCTGAAGCAGAACAAGGGGCGTTAGTGAAATTGAACGTGATGGAGAACACGGCATACGCTGGAAGTATGTGGAAGTGGATCGGCATGATCCAGAGAAGGATAAAAGGCAGCCTGTTTTCCCTTTGTTCTCGTTCATCATCCAATCTGTCTCTCTTTCCTCCGTTACCTGTATTTGGGTCATATCAGTCTTTCCAGTTTTTTATTCCCTATTTTCTTCGTGAGAATATTTCTCGGGTTAGGATATTCAAATTCGATCTTTACATCTTTGCCTAGCCATTCAAGTTGAGTCAACAGTGTCTAAATCGCTGCCGTAAACCTTGTTGAAAAAACAACAGAACTATGATACCTAACCAACTAAATAGCAAAGACATCCTGCTATCCTTCCATCGATTGCCGCACAAGTCCATTTTAGTCCACGCAAGTCTCTCTTCCCTCCGCGATCTCCCGGGCTAACAAAAGAAAGAATGGCTTCATGGAGTGAATCTAGTGGAAATGTGCCCACATCACATGTTAACGGTAATACCGGTCCAACTTGCCCACAGTATTTCCATGATACCGGTCAGGTCCTCGAGCCATAAGTTGGTCTATTTAGTTATCGCAGATTGGATTGCTGTTGTTCCTGGCCATGCCTGTGTCCGACCTTTTGCCGGTTGGTAACTTGAGAAAACATATCACGCGGCCCTACAAGATAACCCATGCTAATACTACCTCGATCAATGCAACACTGGTATAGTGCAAATGGCATCAAATCGGGACCTCCAAACCACTAAAACCAGATGTCGCATCAGTCAATTGCAACAACAAATTTCGTGAAAAAAAAAAGCGTGGGGAGGTAGATAATTTGTTACACTAGAATCAAGCGCTGTTTTTTTGCCAAGCAGAAGTGTCAAGTTTTGGGCGAGGGTGAAACAAGGGACAAATTGGGAAAAGAAGGGTGTGTGGGAGAGTTATGGGCTTAAAAAAACCATGCTATAGGAACATACATCATTGATGGGTCAAGGGGGGCCATCTGGTAACCGGATAGAGGGGTTAAAGCACCGGAAAGCGAAGCACTTCAAATTGTCATTTCCCTACCACCATGACTGGGTGGAAACTGTTGGAGATATCCGACACGGGTGTGCACGTCAGCTTCCGATACTAGCATGAAAAATTCCTTCTCTTGTACTTCCACTTCTAATCTCCGCTAATCCCACTGGTCAATTGACAAGACTTCTCTTCTCTCCATTATCTTTGCGAAAACCCTCAATTCTATCATTACCATTTTCAACAGAAACAACATGGAAAAAATCTAAAATCTGCTACAATAGCACCTGCACAGAAAATTGTAGGTTTTTTCCCCCTTCCATTCTCCTTGACCAGTATGGTGTGGAATTCTCTTTCCCTCAAGATACTCGTCAAGGCCAGGGCCCTTGTACATATAGGAAAGATATCATACATTACAATAGGCCTTGCCCGGCTCACATACCTAAAGTTCTAGACGGGCTCCGGCCAAAAGCCTAAAATAAATATATCTTGTATCATCCTGCAGATATGCTAAATATTTATAGAACCCCCCCTCAGGACAGTGTTTCGCAATATCTGTGGAGGTGTGATATGATGGCTTGGAAACCCGCAGGTTTGGTCTGGTTTGGCTTCTACCTCGTTGCGGGACCACACCTACGTGTTGTAATTCTTGTTTGAAGTTGCACTTCTTGCTTGCTTGAAGCTCTGCCGGAAGGCTATCGGGCCCTATTTATGCTACAGGAGAGCGCGCTATCATACAATCATCCATGACATGTGCTTCGCACAAGAGAGAGAAAATCAACAACAACGATACTACACAACATAGTAGTAAAGAGAAAGGAAACGTGAGTGAGAAAACTAAACTAGTACTAAGATAGAGTTTCCTCGGAAACTCTACTGTAGTCAACCGTGCAATGAGCTCAACTAGTGATAAACTCATACCAAAAACATTCTGTAGTAGTCAATGACATGACCGATGCATATTCGGAAGTCATATCACAGTACTATTGATAACCGAATAATCGAGTGAGAGATTGTGAAACGGAGGGTTGGGGTTTAATTTTCTGTAAGAAGTGTTTCGCGCCTCTTTCTCACGATCTTAGGTGCTACTGCCTGACCGGATGCGTACTAGGTTCTGCTGTGTTCCAAATGGCTCCGTTCTTAGGATAGCTGAGATGGAGGAGCAGAGAGAAGGAACACAGTATCAGGAGATAGGAAAACTCGTATCATATCTGTACAATCACTCGCTGGAGGCCCATGCCCCACCGAACCGCCGAAACATTCATAACCAGTGATGCCTTATGAGTGTTATATGCCCGGGGGCCTGAGCATAGGTTCTGTCGTGAATTGTCGTGGTTTACACATTTTTCGTCACTTGTTGAAAACATTGTTTCCTCATCCTGGTGTGGCTCCCCCCATTGGCAGCCATTGGAGTGAGTCCGGAGAACAAGCCTTGAAGGATTTGTTGGGATTTTCGGGTCATTGGATTTGAGCCATCAGGTCCGACCCGAACCCAACCAAGAAGGTGGGTTGATCGAAGGGGAGGGGGAGTGTAGTTTGAATCTCTAGGCGGAAGGTTGGCTGGGTTTAGGTGAATCACATGGTCCCTAGGGGAGTGGCGAGGAGGAGCGAGTACCGCACCAGATGTGAAAGTCAAGAAGTTGCGGCGGGCTTGGATAAGCTATTATACTGACCTGATTGAGACAATTGACAAATTACTCTAATAGGACTGAGGTCGGTGGCTAGAATAGATGAGGTTGTTCCGGTCCGCGGGGTGGGCGTCTCGTCAGAAATATATTTGTCGCATTATACTAGTAGTGGTCGGAACCACGGGTATTTGTGATGAAGTACATCTTATTGCAAGTATTTGGTAAAAAGACGGTATATGAAAGGAAAAAAACAAAAGCGAAAGAAGGAGGCGAGTTTGTGAAACAGGATCATGAACACACTTAGCTTCCCCACAAGCAAAAAGCTCAATAAAGAAGCTCGATGGGGGAGGGGGGGTATACAAAGTTCATGGCAACAAATAACTTCAAATCCCCCAATCAAAGTATCTCCCCTCCCTAATCTATCCTATAAAAAACCTCCTCAACCTCCTCCACAGCGCATCCTAGTTTCTGCAATATAGGAATTGGTGCCACACACCATAATATCCTATGCCTTGTTCAGCTATCCAATCCGCGTCCCTATGGCGGCTCTGGTGGCATTCGCAGCCCACAGCCCCACCGAGGAGCAGCACTAGCGCGAGTAAACCCCCCGATCCCCAAAAGCACAGTTCACACAGTCCATCCATCCAACCCTCCTCCACACCCTTCGCAAGGGGCCCCTTCAACCATGTGCTAGTACTCTTGTATCAGCCTTCCTCACCTCCTGCGGCTTCTCGTGGCGAATGAGCACAGGAGCACGGCGCACGGCGGTGGAATGCAGAATCTTCTGCCAAACAACCCTTGCAATATCCAGCTAGCTAAGAGTCTTATCATGCGTGCGCAAGTTCCGTGATGAGGATGGAACCCTCAGTCGGGTGCTTTTTCATGTGATTGCCTCGCCTACGGGTCCCTTGTGCTCATCGCCGGTGGCTTTGACTGTTCCCCCCGCTGTGCGGGCCAGGCCTTTTCCGGGCTGTTTTCGAGTATGGCGAGGGGTGGGACTGGGAGAGGACGGGAAGGCGGGGTTCGCAGGGCCGAGGGGCCTAGCGTAGGGCCCATACAAGAGGGAGGACTTGCGCGTCTAGGAGATAAGCGGGAGTGTTGCATTGGCAGCTTTTCATAGTAATGCCTCGCGGTGGGGAGGGTGCTGTGGCCATTGCAACACATCTAGCCTTATACTACGTCGTTATGTAGAGTCAGGGGAGGAAAAAGCGCAGGGTTGCGGAGTGGGTGGAGCTGAGGTGGTCGGGTGTTCGAAGATGATGGAGAAGAGAGCGTTTGGGACCGCGTTCACCCAGGAATATGCTAGCAGTTCCCAGCGCCGATGGTGGTGTCGGTTGGCGGGGAGGTAGCAGGGTGGGAAAACGGAAGCTGGAGGGATTCGGTGGCATGGAATTGGGGATGTGGAGGTTGATCTTTCTTTGCCGAAGCTGCTCCAGGTGTCGCGAGTTAGAGATCCGAGAGCGGTTTCAATTGTGGCATCTCTCGAACTCCTTGCACTAGAAGGAAGAGGGAACCAGTGCTAGGTATTGTCGTTGTTGATGCTGTTGTACAGCAGTTGGAATTATTGTCATGGCTGTGGTTGTTGGGACTCAAGTACGGTACCGTAGGGTGGTCTACCGGAGGATATTTTTTGTTACCCTACTTTGACGAATCGACTCGCGGGTAACTTGCAGTATTGGTACTGTGCCCCTGTTCCCCGCCCGTGCAGTTCCGCCATGCTTCCGGGGGAGACTATAAGTTACTTGAGTACTGTACTGGTAGATTATCTGTCCTTCAAGCGTATCGGAGTTGCATCCTCAGCACATAAGTTAGCTTACATATCCACTCCACCACGACTATCACCCGCCGATAGGTGTCCCCTGGAACCCCTGTGTGAGCTATTGCACTGACTGTACGGTCCTGTACGTGCTGTACGAGCACCGGTACTTGTTCCCGTCCATCTATCACCCACCCGCGTGCAGAGAGACGTAACAGCCGGCGTGGACACAACTGTAAGAGCCTGATCGTGGCCAGCTTCCAGAAACCCCGCCCTGTCCTTCGGCTTACGAGTTCAAAAGAATACTCTACCAATAATTCTGGCTCCCCAATATGATAACTCTGCGATTCATGCACTCCTAAGGTCTGCGTGAAAAAGCGTGGTCTTGCCCTAGGCTTCCCAACCCCCGAGACGACTCCGAGATACTGGTATGTCTTGCTGCAGCGGTGTGGGTTCTTGAACAATAATCGCGGGCAGAGATTGAAAATAATTTCCGATGGTACTGCGGGTACCGGAATGGTTTTGGAAGTGCGCTTTGTATTGCCGCATCTGCGGGAGGAAATGGTGTATCCGTCGGAAGCAGTACAGGAGAGTCAAAAAGATTGAGCGGAGCGTTGGCTACAGACGGTGGGAGTCTTTCTTTTGTTAGCATGGGAGTACGCAGAGATTTGCATGGATGTGAGTGGATATGCATCGCGATTGATAGAAACAGAGGAGGATGTCTTTGTTGCGATTCAGATCTACTCCGGTATCCACGGGTTAGTTGGTGAGAATGAGAACGAGCGTATTTTTGACGCGTTACCAATGGTCACCGTTTAAAATTTCCGACGGGAAAAGCGCTTGCTTTGCTGTTAGAACTATTCATGGCGGTAACTCTGATAGTCCATTTAATAAATTTGAACCTGCTTATAATGGTTTTTGGCAAAAACGGGCCCCGAGTCCTAGTATCACAAATTTCGGTCCCAGTTATTGGACAGTAGTCAGCGAGGCGCAGCGCTTTGCGATAAACCCCCCTCTCCTCCATAATCGAACAATCGTGTTAACAAGCCCCAAGTCAATCAACATCTTGTCCCCAACAATATTCAAGGCAGCGAAGAGCGAAAAATGAATCATTCTTTCAGCAATAACGATAAATCTATCACTATCACAAACAGCTTTAATCATACCGCCCCCGCTGATGAGGCTAAAATACTGTCATGGTTGTCACCACTAGAGCCACGCATTCGGCATCGAGACATCGGAGCCCAGCGGATAGACATGATAGGGGGCTGGCTCCTGGAAACAAAGGAATCCACACGCTGGCATAGTAGAAGTAAGGAGGGTGAATCTGATCATGCGATCTTATTCTGCGGCGGTAATCCGGGAGCGGGGAAGAGCTATATTATGTAAGAGAGAGAGAGTGTGTGTCGTTGTGGGAGATCAAGGGATGGTATTGCTGATAGGTTTCTATGATAGTTCACTAGTTATAAAAAAGTTATCCGACGAGGCCGAAGAGGAAGATGCTGCCGTTGTGTGCTTTTACTTCGACTTTGCTGCCCGGAGCGAGTAGTCGCCGGTAAATGTGCTCGGCTCCCCGTTGAGACAACTTGTTGGTGGGTTGGTGGGAATTCCAGATGTGGTAGTCCAGGACTTTCGAGAGCAGAAAAAAGTCATTGGGGCTAGAGATCTACAAGTTTCAGGAATTTTGAAGATGTTCCAGACCATCACAGCCACAAAACGCACGTTCATATGTGTTGATGCTCTTGACGAATGCGAGCCGGAGCATCGGATGATAGTGATTGAATCGCTGGGACAGATTTTGCAGGGGTCGCCGAATACTCGCATATTTATGACCGGGAGACCACACGTCCGGAGTGAGGTTGAGTGGAAATTGGGTGGAGCAGCAGCTTTTATATTTATACAGCCCACGGAAGATGGTCTCATTAGATATCTTCGCGAGAAGCTCAAAAATGACATCGCCCCCGGTATAATGGGCTCCGCATTGGAGGCCGATATTATGAAGATCATTCCCGATATAAGTTCCGGAACGTATGTGGGAATGAGCACCGTGGCACAGCTACGTCAGGTTGATGGCTGATGTATTTGGATCTAGGTTCTTACTAGCTTCTCTCCATATCGGGGCAATCCTACGAGAAACCACTATCGCTCGGCGAGGGAAAAGGCTTAGGTCGGTGAAAGATGGAGCAGGGTTAGGGGATGCATATGGCGCAACACTGGGGCGGATAAAGGCTCAGGATTGTGAAAGGACAAGGCTTGCGATAGCCACACTCACATGGATCTGTCATTCCGAGCGGCCGTTACAGGTTGATGAGCTTTGCCGTGCGCTAGCTGTGGAGATAGGAGCAACATATTTCGATCACGAAAACGTTCCTCTGATAGATACATTGCTAGACTGCTGTCAGGGCCTAATCGCAGTTGATAAAGAAGCTTCCACGGTGCGGTTAATCCACTTGACGGTCCAAGAGTATCTCTGTAACCACCCAGGCCTCTTCAGCAAACCTCACTCGATAATCGCAGAAACTTGCTTGACCTATCTGAACTCACAACAGGTAAAGGCTCTGTCGACCCACCCTCTCCAAGATCACCAAAGCTTGCCATTCCTCCCATATTCGTCGCGATATTGGGGAACACATGCGAACAGGGAACTCTCGGACCGTGGGAGGACCCTTGCGCATGAGCTCTTGTATAAGTACGAAGACCACATATCTGCTGTATCACTTTTGAAGCAAGTACAGCATCCCAGCCTTTACAGAATGATCCACACTTCCCCGCTATTCACAGCATTGCACTGTGCGTCTTTCTTCGGGGTTGCCGAACTTGTGACTGCATTGGTAAACGGGAAAGTTTATGGGATCAACCAGCAAGATTGCACAGCTAGTACACCACTCTCGTGGGCGGTGAGTAATGGGAATGAGCAAGTGGTAAGGATCCTACTGGAACTTGAACATGTCGACCCCAATTGCCTCGATATATGTGGTCGGACACCCCTTGGGCATGCTGCTCCCGAGGGATGTGAAGGAGTGGTGAAGCTACTCCTCGAGCGAGAGAATATCGATCCTAATCGCCCAGATGCGAATGATCGAACACCACTCGGATGTGCGGCTGTCAGGGGACACGAAGGGGTCGTCAAAATACTGCTAGAACGGGAAAATATCGACCCCAATCGCCCGGATGACAGCGATCGAACACCACTTGGGTGTGCTGTTATCGAGGGTCATGAAGGAGTCGTTAGGCTACTTCTGGAACAGGAAAACGTCGACCCCAATCTTTCAGATAGGTATCGTGAAACACCGCTCGGGTGGGCAGCTATAAAAGGCCATGAAGGGGTGGTCAAGCTACTTCTAGAACGGGAAGATGTCGACCCCAATCGCCCAGATAAGAACGATCGAACACTACTTGGGTGTGCTGCTATCGAGGGTCATGAAGAAGTCGTCAAGCTACTTCTGGAACATGTAGACCCCAATCGTCCGGACAAGTATGGTCAAACGCCATTCGGTTGGGCTGCTATCAAGGGACATGAAGGAGTCGTCGAGCTACTACTGGGACGGGAAAATGTCGACTCCTATTGCCCAGAAAGGTATGATCAAACACCACTTGCACTATCTGTTCTGGCGAGAGATGAGGGGCTGTGAGGCCATTTTTGGACCGCGAAGGTGTCGACCCCGACAGGCCCAATAAACCCTTGAGCACACCACCCTCTTGTGCTGCTAGGAAGGAACATCTAGGGCTAGTGAAGCTACTGCAAGCCGAAAGTCGGTGGAGGGCGCGGATGTACAGCCGCCCCACCAGCTCTGCAAGCAGTAAGATGAAGTAGAACATGGCGCACTCAATTTATTACGCTCAAATCCCGTTAGATTCCTCCTTTCCCAGTACCAGCCTTGCTCGGCATTGGAGATCCTAGTATACGCCATCCTGGGCATCGCCATCTCCACATTTTGCCTTTCACTGCCCTTTACGTCATTCCTTTAGTAGCAGGTCTCTTTTCTAGTAATTGGCGGATATCCCACTCGTATGTACACTGCCTCCCTGAAACCTCCGGGTGCTAACGTTTATGGATCAAACTTCATGCATTTTTCCTCATTGTGTTTAGCGTACTGCTGCTGGCGGCCAATTTCATCCCTTGACTTGCGCTCTGTACCTTCATTACTATTCCCGGAGGAATAGATCTCCTGTTACAAATATCCCTTCTTTCTACTTTTCGCTTTGTATTCACATCCTCCTTGCTCCCCCCTACTAGCGATAGATCGACAGATGGATATATATATAACCGTGCATGCATGGGCTATTATTTCTGATACTAGAGGACCTAGCATAAGAGCTCTCGCGGTTACTGTGCAGGGGAGGATAGTTACGATTCCCTGATGATAGATATTATTCCCGGCGTCAACTGCTACCCTATCTACCCATCCCCACCAAAAAATACTAACCATTATATCGAACTCCCCTCACATCACCCACCAGGCACGCTTCTTCTAACCTATGCGGTATTCGGGTGCGACCATTATATTAGCGCGAAGGCAGCAACCTGAACATCTCTAGAGACACCCTGGCTGCTCAAGCTCACCCTACACATGAACCGAGAATTTGGATTGCACAGGGATCTACTATTGCCGATATCCACACAGTAAAGCGGTCTACGATACGGTGTTTTGCTATGGTAGTTTCACACAATACTCGGAGAAAAGAAAATACCCCAAATTTATGAGTAATCCACGGACTTTGAACCTAGTCCTTGGTTGTTGGCAGACGGAGGGAAAGTACGGCTAGGTCGAAGGTTGTGGGTTTGTCACTCATTTTCAGCTGGAACGACTCCCGTGATGCGGCTTTCGTGCTATGCCGTAAATAACAGATACAGTACTGTACAAGTAATTTACTATGTTGTAAATCATCCGTTCTACTGTACCGCGACATCTAATACTGGTACCCAATGCCCATATTTACGTCCATCTTCTCCGAGGTCGAAATCGCTCTGGAACAACTATTGACCACTACGATAATAGCTCGACCAAAGGGCTCTAATACTAGTGGGTAGCGACTACCGTCTCAATCAAATATATTGTATCCAAGTATCTCCCCCGGCAGTATTGCGCTATGGCGTACCCCTATTGCCCCAACGTTAAGACTCCAGAAGCCGTGGGTGAGAAGTGTGCACCCACAGTACTGGCAGAGTATTTTCGTTTTCTCGGTTAAGCATCCTAACGGGCTAGCCAGGGTCGAAGATGAGGAACCCAGCTCGGGTCTAGTCCACCAGGTCCGGCCAAGAGAAGATAAGGAAATAAGTGGGGTATGATAGATATTATAACTACCATACGTCAGGAAGGTCCAATAATGATTGAAACAAGTTCTGTAATGCCGCACTGCCCACCTACCTACCATATTCAACGAAAAGTGAATATTGTAAAAATGCTCCCAAATCACTCACGTTGACAGTAAGAATTATTAGTCCAACTTGCCTACGGCATCACAGCTGACAAAGCTCCCTAGCCGTGCCCCCCCGGTCTGTCCGATTCTTGGGAACCGACCGATGAGAGTTATTCCTGACTGTGCCAGCTCTAATATCTTACGCGGCCGGCGACTTATGGTAGCGTATCACATCTTGGTAGATAATCCACGCTAAGAATATCATGATCCATATAACACCGGTAAACCGACACAACGGTGAAGGCGGGAAAGCGGGGCGCATGGAAGAATTGTGGGTCCGTCGTTCATAAAAAAAGATAGTCGAGTGAGATACTGTGAAACCGGGGTTAGGGTTTACGGGTCTGCGTCGGGGGGGTGGTGTTTCGCTTGTTTTCCATTTGTTAGGCGCTTTTGCTTGGTATCCTTCGAGCGCTAGTTGATGTATCATACCGGGGCCGCTGTCGCTAATTACAGCTCTGGGTTCTGGAGTGTTCCTAGAAGTTCCCTTCTCACCGGTCCAACCACTTGGCTATGATCTTAGTAACTAGACTAGACTCAGCGCTGAAAATTCTGCACCAATTGCTCGAGGTTCCCAAGATATATCCCAGGGGGAGTGGTGCGAAGGCACACAGTATTAGAGCGAAGGAAATACTCATATCTCACGATATGTTGTCGGGCAGATAGGAGAAAAGGGCCATGAAATACCAAGAATGGAGGAAGCTTCTGAGTACGTGGGTGGTCTTAGGCTGGGGTAAGGTGCCTCAGGTCCGCCGTATATCCTATAAAACTGTCGAAAGACTCCCAACCGGTGAGATCCTGGTGCTGTATGATTGGGCTTAAATGTAGAGTTGCTTCGCTAAAGCTGTTGTGATTTACACATTTTTTCGATACATTTCCCCCCTGTCGGAAGTAGCCCACAAGTTAGTTCTCTGGTCTTACGCTCAGTTTATGGTTCCTAAGCGGTAGTCATGGCGATAACTCTGGACAAGAAG
The DNA here is from genome assembly GCF_000151645.1 of Tuber melanosporum. NCBI lineage: Eukaryota > Fungi > Ascomycota > Pezizomycetes > Pezizales > Tuberaceae > Tuber > Tuber melanosporum. The sequence goes on along the minus strand of NW_003299150.1, from coordinate 823,231 downwards.
GCTTAGAACAGTTGTAGGGTTTATTGGGTAATCGGGTTCGAACCACCAGGTCCGACCTAACCCGACTGAGGGCGAGAGTTAACAAAATGGAGTTGAAAAGCTTATTTTACAGGGAGTATTGGGGTAGTCGTGATCTGTGGATAGTGTGTCGGTTCAGGTGAATCATGTTGAAGCTTCTAGATCGATGTTGGTCGATTGAGATAGATTGTGGAGGTTTCGGGAGTCTGGCGAAGAGTTCAGAAGTTCAATGGATTAGTGTGGAGGTTGAGAGATTGACAGGAGATTCTCCGGACATGTCTTTCCTTTGTTATCACGGGAGTGTGTGGAGGAAAGGGTAGCATGCTTGGAGAGATACGGATAGGTGTGGTGATTCATGGAATGATGGGGATACGTCGTTTATGGTTTTACTTATACACCTGTCTTTACCGTTAGTTTAGAGAAGTGGAGAGCGAAGCCGTTTTTACCTTACCATACGCTTTTGTGCATGTCCTACCACAGCCCCACATAGTCCTTTAGTGTTTTTATCCACCGCTGCGCAAGTCAGTCATTGACTGATATACTCCTCCGTCACAAGAAATCATAAGGTGCCTGGGGGAATGGCGGGGAGGAGGAGCGGGCGCTACAAGTGGTGAAAGTTACGTAGGAGCTTGAGGCTGGCGTGGGTAGGCCGCTCACCCTACTGAGATGATTGACGGGCTACACTGATAGGGTTGGGATTATGGCTAGGATAAATGAGGTTACTCCGTTTCGAGGGATGGGGTTCCCCCACCAGGAGCTTCCGCCTAGAATGTTTAGGTTGGGCTTGGTTTATCATAATGTCAAAGGCTGTTCCTACACTGTTTGGGGTATCGCAGGACGGTAAAAGTATAGTAACAATTACCAACGTGGGCTAGGAACAAGTACTCTAGGTAAGATGGAATAGGTTTGTCATGTCATCTGGCAGTAGTCGGAACCACGGGTAATTGTGATTAAGTACATGGTGTGATATTGCATGTATTTGGCAAGGGAGCAGATTATAAACGGGGAGCAGATGAAGACAAAAGGGAGAGGCGAATCTGTAAAACAGGGTTATTCTAGCTGTCTATATTTGTTCCGGGTTAGTCCGATACCTTGTCCCCTCTCCCGCCTTTCTCAGAGAAGAGATGTCCTGCAATAACTTTACATGACTTGGCTGGGCTTACAATGCCACTGACCTTGATCACCGCATATCACTCGCTCTTTCGATTCAAACTTGTGTTGAAAATGAGGAGGAAATGATTAACTGTGGGTTTTTGCGCAGTGGAAGCGGTGACTCTGATATAGGTGAAAGAGCTTTGTTTTGAGTGGAGACAAGGGCCAGGATCAACTGAGGGGTGAATTGACAGTAAGGAGAGTAGCGAGGAGAGTTGTATATATGAAAGGAGTTGAGAGGGTGAACTAAAAAGGAAAGAAAGACATAGGGGTGAAAAGCTTTTCACTGCTTGCGCGTCCCCATACTAGCATGTACACTCACCATCGTAGCCTCAAAACGAGGCCCTTCAATTGCCATTTTCAACAACTTGATTTTATTTACTAGATGCCAACCAGTAAGTAGGATTAAGATGTACACAGATTATCCAGGGGTATAATATGCGTATTACCACATATGTGGGCACACAATCGGAGGGTAGCTTACCGTATAGCACTTGATAAGAGACGGTGTGCTACTGTGCAAAGAGCCTCAAGGCACCATGGAACAGCAATTGCGTTGCAACAGATTTGAGTTGAACCATGAGTCGCCGAGACCCACTGAGCAAGGTAAAATGATACACTACCGGCAACCAGCAGAATACTGGATAAAACTTTACAGTTTATAGGTGGCATATTAATGGTGTAGTGAGTGAATATTCTCATATCTCGTGCTTAATTGTTTTCTATCTCTTTTTCCCTTGACATCACCATGTCCCGCTCACTCCCACTCTCCGGTCAGCAAGCATGGAGACAACCGATGTCTGGGAAGTCAAAAACCTTGTTGACCCCGTAAGTGTGATTCATACTCACAAAATCTTCCTTCCTGTCAGCTGGCGTGTGGAGGCCACGTACGATAACTGCGAGGGCGAGATTGAATCCTTGAACTCGGCTCGGTTCCACACTGCCTAGGAAAGTATCCGGACAACCAACCACTATATCATACATTTTCTTTGCCATACCTGATATACACGGCACAGTGAGCAATTATGTCTTTGTTTGAATAGTCCTAGAGTCTTGTCAGGAGGTCCATTTTTTACTTCTTCAGCCATTCTTTCCATGCAACTCACCAGTATTATGTGCAGTTTAGCGGGTTGCTTGATTGGTTGCACTGAGCGGGTATTAGCTTTATCGCAAGTATTAATCCTCGATTTTGTGTCCCAAACCCCAAGGGTGCCTCCAATGAACGTCTAGACACAGCCCCGAACGCCAAAGGTACATCTGGTAAACACCAGTGGCACTGGGTTACAAGGTTTTCCGTTCTCCGAGGAATTATAATCGCATATACAATGCCACGGGTGCCTCCAATCAATTAGGTTACGCACCTCGTTCTCGTCCCGGGGACATAATTTCCTGTTCCCGCGTGTCCAGTAGTGGGCCTTGAAGGAGTACCCGAGCAGGTGCAAACGTGAGACACCGGACTGCAATTGCGAGATAACTCATGAGTGGCACTAATTGGGGTGAGCGCTGTTTCCTTCTCGGAGTGATAGTAGTGGTAGTTGTGGCAAGTGTTCTGATCCTTTTGTTATCCTATAGTAAAGTCACCTGAATAGTGGGTGTTTGAGTTTCTAAAGTGTGTTTCCCTTATTTTTACATGCTGACATTGCGGTTGCTTGCTGCTGAATTTTTACTGTACCGTAGATATACATTTTGAAGTTCTTTCTTTTATCATAGAGTTGTGGATCCACCGGTAAGAGGGAATGGCAGTTCATGTATCATATGGAGCAATTCATTAACTGTGAGAACTGAAATGGGTGGACCATGTGCTACTTGCGAGGGTAGCACCAAAAATAATGCGCAGTTCATAATTGTTTAATATCATTGTTATTAACCCCCCCCCGAGAACTAGAAATTGTCCACCTCCACCTCTTCCATCCAGTGTGGCCGGGCCCCCGGCCTGCCAACCCCATTTCCACCTCCACCTTCAAGTCTACCTCCCACCCAAATCACCTGTCCGTCCAAGCGCTGGTAGAGACACTTATGAGCGATAATTATTTCCGCGCCACCAACCCCGCCAACCCATTCACGGACGAAATCCTCAGCTTGTACCCCAGGCCGGGCCCGGATTTGGTTTTAAAAGGCCGCTTTTCCACAGTCAGGCCCGGCCGTCTTTGAGAAAGCCTAGGTCAGTCCGGCCGCACCCAAAGCCAGACGGACCTGCCGCCCGGATTCACTTGGGGGCATTGGACGACGGGGGGCATTGTACCACTGGCTTGTATTGAACCACGGGCTCACATTGAACCACGGGCTTGTATTGAACCACGGTCTGGTATTGGACCACGGTCTGGTGAACCACGGGCTGGTATTGGATCTCGGGCTGGTATTGAACCACAGTCTGGTATTGAACCACAGAGGGGCAGTGAACAGCGGGGGGACGTTGGACCGTGGCGGAAGGGGACGGGTTGGCTTCGGCGTTGCTGTGTATGATCCCACCCAGAATGGCAGCTAGGATCAGAATCGGATGCCCATGGAAGGTAATAAATTCTAAAAAATATGCGATCACCAAATCAGTTACCGGGATTATTCAGAGCCTCTAAGGATTATAAACGAACCTGAGAATATCATTTTTGGTTGGTCGGGTTTTGGAGGAGTGGTTGGTTGATTGTAACTAAGTGAGCCATGGGAGGCGAAGGACCCCCCTTTTATATTCCACAGACACTCCAAATATACCCATATCATTTACCTTACCCCGATCTACATCATTCCGCGACATTCCACGACAAATTACTGTGCCTTGCCGTCATAATAGCTTATGAAAAATTTCCATCTTTTCATGCAGACACCCACCACCTCGCTTGTCTCAATTTCCTATAGTTGTCCTTTGATTGTTATTTTTTCTTCTTCCCCGTGTATATTGTAGCGGCACTTGAAGTTGCTGGTAATGATAATTTCTGTAGGGGCCGTATTGGGGTGAGGAGGAGGTCCACTTGGCAATTCCGTATTTTAATCATTGACCTCGGTTTTACGTCATATACTTAAACAATCGCTCGGAACGCTTGGTGTAGCAGAAGCTGTCTGATGGCGCCCAGGCCAATAGACGCTTTTGACCCCAATGATCTACGGAGAATTTACTTTAATATCCGGCGTTACAATCCTTTTGTTTAGGAGGCGGTCACGACCGTGGCTTCACCAATACAAACAAAAGCGATGTATAGAATACCGGTACAAGTGCTAGTGCTCATGTCGACCTGGAATTAGTTATAGGTCATGTGAGCTATTTCTGGAGATGATCTGCAGGAACTTAGATTACGCGATCAATGGTTAATTCCGGCCACATGAGCATCATAGACGCACTCAAGCCGCTGCTGGATTGAGCTTTCGTTTCTTCCCCTGGTAACACACACACACACGTGGAATCTGGCAGATATCGGATATCATGGAACCATCAATTTAAATTTATCCAAGTTGTTCATCTGGCATCTGCCAGCAAAACACAGTGTCATGCAATAGAAAACGTAATTCAATTACTCGAGTAAGGGCAATATGGTCCGAGTTACATGTAGGGGCCACGTACAATAACTGTGAGGGTGAGATTGGAATATCCGAAAAAACCAACCCACCAACCTGCACTTTGTCACACCCGATACACACAGCGCGAGGAGCAATTATTGGTTTGTTTGAAAATTCCTGGAGTCTGTGAGGTCCCATTTACTGACTGTGAGTTGTTTTATTCTCCGGCTATTCTTTCCATTCTACTCACCAGTACTATTCGAGATTTTGTGGGTCGGTTGGTTGGAGACTGAATGTGTATGATACACCCCTCTATGAGTCCCCATACAATTTTTGAGGCTTGCACAAATATTTAGACACCTTGAGCCCCTCTTGCTTGTGGAATCCGACTCACAATTAATTGCAGCTAAAGAGACATGAATTAAATTCCCAGGTTACTAACTGCTTACAGCTATATTTTGGAAAAAACTGGTACTGGAGTTCTTAAATCAGTGGGATTTTAGTTGGGGTTAAATTTCGCTGGTTTTGGTGTGTTTCCAGCGGTACCCTACCCTACTCACGAGTCACGACGACCCATGCCCAAGAACTATAGCAGTAATAGCTGACAGCCATTCAACGCCAACACGAACGAAGCCCAAAGCCTGGGGAGTATACTAACCGTGCGTTTTGGACCCTCCTGCCTCTCCGCGTCCACACTCCCTCTTATACGAGGAGGGCAAAAAACCACTTACGCACCCCCTAGCCACAAGTATGAGCTTATCAGCCATCAAAACAGAAGTCGGCCCCTTTATCCCACAATGGATCTGTGGTGGGGGAAATCCGTAGAGGAAGAATGGTGGATATTCCGTGGGAAATCTATGGTGGAACGGTTCCATATGAGAGCCTGTGTAGGAAAGGTTTGTAGGGGATTACTCTAGGGGGAATGCAGGATGGAAAGGGGCACCGGGTTCATTGTGGGACGGGCTATAGAGTCATCCCAATACTCTATACTTTGTCATATAAACCCTATTACAAGTGCTTGCCTAATATATCTACTCTCAGGGGACGCGGATTTAGTTAAGTATGATACGGATATTATGATCTAAATGTGCACGGTCTGGCGGTGAATCTGGCTTTGGTTACTGTTTTAGTTGCCACCATTGATACCGTAGCAATTGTACTGTACCCGGGCGTTTGGGTATTTGGGGAACCGTTACACAGGTATTCTCCCTCCTCGCAAATTCCGCCTTTATAATCTCGCTAAGATGACAGCACATGGCGTCTCTCCTACACACGGATACAAGCGGCGGGGGATATCCAGCAATAATCAAAGTTTACATGGCGTTTGAAGATACTGGAGACGAACATCTCCAGGCTATTCCCCTCCATGATACGCTCCAATACCTAAGGTACTCTTCCGGTCAACCAATATTTATCGCAGCGATTGCCTGCTTTCATGGTACGCGACGCCCCCACGAATAATACCGGACCGTGATGACCTCGCTGTCATAAGATGCTGGTATGCCCGAATATAGGCCTAGGAACTGTGCTTGATGAATAGTAATTATAGACCTATTTGCTTCGCAGAAGGTACTCATAGGGCATCACTCGCAGCTCTCCCTTTTAAAGTATTAATAGCCCCAACACTTGCCGACACTAAGGAATATACAACTGTTATCACTCAGGTTTTCCAAGCTGGTCTACCCCACGTGTGTATATCCCCGCATGGGTATTTCGTTTGCTATTCCTATATTAGTACGAAGCGCCCTGCCGCCCCGCAGGCCTTGCTATCACCATAGAGCTGATTCTCCAATTATCTATGACCATCAGGTGGCTATGCACATGTATATCTAGCCCACCATATCGAACGCTAGTCCAGATGGCACCACGAAAGCACAGCAAAGCAACCAGGATGAACAAGAATAGAATCTGCGTGTACGCAGGCTGACGAACGCCGTCTCCATTGCTGCCCATACCTGTCTCCCAGGCCGTAGAGAAATTGAAACCTGTAGGTCATCCGGCGGAGACAGAGATAGGCGGCAGACTGTTATCCGGTGAACCAGGGACTGTTACAGCCAGGACGGACTACTTGACAAGCTAACGGCCTGCTGTGATACCAGGGGGATCTGACTCTGCACTTGTCCCAGGCAAGAAGAATCTGGAAATAGGGGGACCTTGCAGTGGGTTTCATGTGGGGTGAATCATGCCGAGAGCCCTGTGGAACTATCAGAGAAAATAGAGAAAGCAAGATATTGTACTTGCCAGTAAATGATAGACCCATAATTGTACATACAAAGATGATAGATAAATATGAATAAAAGAAAGAAAAGAAAAAATTTAACCAGAGCTGCCTTCAAGTATGTCCTCCATTTGCGGCAGTAACTGCCTCAGCACATTGAGTGATGGTATCGATAAAGTCAGCAAGCTCCTTCCCAGGGATTCAGTCCCCATTCCTTATGAATTGAGATCACTATCTCACATTGTCTTCAAACTTGTGGCCACTGGGCTTCAAGAAAGCCCTTGAGAATATTTTGTACATTCTCAATAGGATTAAAGTCTGGAGATGATGGGGGTTATTCAATCTTCAGCGCACCATATTGTTGCTGTAATGTCAGCGTATATCGAGTCAGGTAGACTGCAGTCCTGTTCTCTATCGGCTAAAGCTTCTCCGATATTCTGCTGCTCTGCTGGTACTAGAATAGCCTGAGAACAGAACTTATAACATAGGTACAATAACCGTTTACAGTTACTGTAGATCAACCATGCCATTACCAAACCACCTCTGATGCTTTAGTAGCTGTATGAATCTCCCCCAAGGTTATGATAGCATCCGCCAGCGCTTCTTTAAGCCGGGAGAGAGATGTGCATCTGCATACTTTTCTCCTGCATATCGGGTTATCCGGACAATTCTATGGGTGCCTAATAATCATTCATACTATTTATCTATCTATATAACTTATAACTAGTTATCTAGAGTCCAATATTGATAGGCAAGTGGAATCGGAGGCACTTCTCCATCTCGGGTGGCTTTAGAAGAGACTTCTAGTACACTGTGGTGGCGGTAATATTCCAACGTGAATACCTTTAGAAGAGTATTCTCTGATGCCTTAACCCCACATATATCAGTGATATCGGCGAAGGCCATCTGCTGATTTTCGGCATCTTTTGCCACCGTAGCAATAAGGACCTTGCTTGTTTCTGTGCATATTGAGAAGGGCCACCCAGTTCTCTTCTTCAGAGTTACAGGTTTTAAACAACAAAGGATTACGGCAGCGATTCAGACAATATTGACTTAGGCAAGGCAAAGATGTAAAGATAAAATTTCAATATCCTAACTGGAGAAGTATTCTCGCAAAGAACAACGATAGGTAATAAGAAACGGGAAAGACTGATATGACCCAAATGCGAGTAACGGAGGAAAGAGAGACAGATTGGATAACGAACGAAAACAACTATCAAGAAAAAACAAGCTGCCTTTTATCCTTCCCTAGATCATACTAATCTGCTTCCACATACTTCCAGCGTATGCCGTGTTCTCCATCACACTCAGTTTTACTATCGCCCATTTGTGCCGCCCCGGCCGAGGGTAAGTGAACTTGACCGAGGATATTCGGTATTTCCATGATAGGGGTAGCCCCCTAACATGGAGTCGTCGCAGGTATCGTCGCAGATGTTGTCGCATATGTTGTCGCATATTGCGTTTGATGTGTAGGACTAACTAGTAGTCAAACATAGAGGCGTCGGAGTAGTTGATACCAAGAGGGTTAGGGTTGTGAAGTCATTGCCATAGGGGAAACATGCGGTGAGCAGCCAAGAAACACTTCCGTCCAACAACAGGTACATTGCGGATATCAGATTCTGTACTGCTCGGGATACCCTGGTTTTTGGCAAATTTTTGATATGTTCAGCCAACTTCAAACTTCTGTGCCTGAATGGCACACCTCTGCTTGTAAGTGGTTTCAGCGTTCTTTATCGGGGCCATTACCAGTGTCCATTGAAATATTTATCTTTATATAAGGTATTCATATTGACATTCAAACTCGGTGTAAAACAGATCTTCTTTTCTTTTACTTCCTACCATATTTGAGCCTAGGATGCTATCGAAAAATCTACTTCACAATCTCTCGTAAGGTGTGGAATTCCATTTTGTTTATATACACGGACCTCCGTAATCTTCTATCCTCCCTGCAACCGCAGGCCAGGCAAGGTACTCCCCTATTTCCCGATACTTCTTGCCCAGAACAAGCACTTGTCTCCATTGTGCTATCAGGATATGTTAAGGTAGTGAGATTTCTGAAGCTCGTGGTGGCTAACTCCATTACACAGAGTGTCTCAACCTGCTTACGCACTACTCAGTTCGTGTAGGCACTACGGATTGTAGGAGTAAAACATAGAATAACTCAACAGGGGCCATTGCTGTGAGGCAGTGTGACTGATGGGCGCGGTGGTAGGCCCCCATCTGGAACAATAGCAAGTACCCTATTCCCAATAGCACTAGATATGTCAACCGCTAACCTATATCGTAGTCACAGGTAAGAGGGGTAATACTCGAGCTGTGAATTCAGGGTATAATGAAAGGTTACCGCAGGTGGTACTGTACTTAGAATCTTGGCACCCGCCTCTACAGTCCCGAATAGAGAGGGGGAATTTATCGATTGTGGCGTGGCATTGATTATGTATCGTAGATGTGTTCTAGGAATGCACGACCTAGGGAAGGGCCATCAATCGGGAAAATAGGGACTATGGGCAACTATAATTGTCCGGATTCGCGCCGGGACCTTGGGCGGTTGTCGGTGCTCTCGTCGGTGGTTATTAGGGATGTCGCCGGATGCTAATTGTCATGGTTGAGATTCCATTTGAGAGTGTTCTGCTCAGGCTATAGTCCGTTCACGGGATGCCGGCACATAATTACCTGTTCATGCCCTTGTCGTAGCTTGGGCTCCCAAGTAGTGCGGGCACCGGGGTGAGCGTGCATTGGGCGTCTTCGTAAATGCTCCCCTTTTAGGCAATCACTAGCCAATACTTCTCTTCGTTTAACCACCAGTTGTGTCTCCCGTTTTATGGCAAACCATTGGAAATGAAGCGAGGAAGAAGGACCATTGTGGGTGAGGGCATGGTTTGAATAAATAGAAATAAACGACCTTTATCATGATAATAGGCAAAACGATTATATGTAACTATATAGGGAATAGACAAGCGGATATAGAGACTTCCTACACTAGTGGGTTCCTACCTCAACGCTCAGAGTGGCAACAACCATCACATGGCTAACCCATACTTTCTCATATTCTCACTGTTGAAGGTTCTGGATGGATGTTGCTTGATCGGTATATATTGTGGAAGTTTTAGGAGTATGACAGAGAGTTCAGAAGTTTGATGGACCGTGTGGAGGTTCAGAGATTGACATAATGGGTTCTCTAGATGTCTTTCCTTTGTTGTCACTGGAGTGTACGGAGCAAAGGTGAGCATGTGTGGAGAGATTGATATAGGTGTGGTGATAGATGGAAGGATCAGGATACATTGTTTATATTTTACTTATACAGCTGTCGTTACCGTTGGATTAGAGTAGAGACGAACGAAGCTACTGCGCCTACCTCCCACCCTCGTCCACGTACTGCTACAGATTCCCACATATTCGCTTAGTCTTCTATCCACTGCTGCGCGATCGGTCGTCCGCTGTTATCCGCACTAAGACTCACACGGCATTTTGCAGTGAAATCGTCTAATCTGTAGAAAGTAGTCTCTATGCTGATGACGCCTTGTGTTAGAAGAAGGCGGTGGGTTAGGGTTATGGGCTGTCCGCATATCAAATGAACCAGCGAGTAGTGGTTTGTGTATCAAATTAAACTCTCTTAAGACAAGAGGAATGGGGAGCCAGTGGTCGAGTAAGAAAAACTAAAAGAAAAATAGAACTATTTGTTCTTAGAGATGGCATGTTAATCACATCGCCGGTAGAAGAGTGTTGTAGTGTGATATTATGAGGTGTGGAGCGAAGCCAACCTGGGAAACCTAGGGTCTACTTGACCAGCTTTTTTGAGTAGCTGCTTGGAGTAAATCCCCTCAAGTAAATAACTAAGAGCACCTCAAAAATCCACAGACCAGATTTTGAGGCTCAAAGTACCAGAAAAAAAAGGTGGGGTGTCGTACGGTACAGTACAAGCATCATAAACTTAGTATGGTTCAGATGTGGTTGATGCGGCTGATCGGTTGCTGAACGTGATTCTGTTCCCAGCTCGGCCAAAGTAATCCTGTGGCGTTTGTGTCACCGATTTCAGATGTAGTGATTGGACCGTTGTCGGTGGGGCACAAGAAAATACAGGTACTCTAGCGCGATCAACCCCTTTTTCCTCGACTTCGAGCACCCCAAATCGCGTTAACAGATCCCAAGTGAGAAACAATTTGTTCCCAACATCTAAAACGGCAAAAAAGAAAATGTCACAAGCTTTCAATAATAACAGTAACTGTTTCAATATCATTAACTACACTGCCCCAAACGATGAGTCTAAAATACTTGCCTGGCTCTCTCCATTAGAGCCATGGATACGGCAACGATGTTGAAATATTTCTGGACTGCTCACGACATACATATTTTCCGATTCGCGCAGCCACACCAAACGGAGGCACCTATCTGCTACACATCGATTCTCATTACCGGTTTCACCACTGTTAGCTTCATACACGATCAAACGTCCACCCTGCATATATAGTGCAATAACCACAAACACTGGTTCACCTACGATGAAACATGAACATCCCTTATGCCGAACAACAATCATATCCTCGGTTACTTGCTCGACTACAGCCTCGGGAATCCAATACTCGCCTCGGAAGAAATCAGCACCAGCGGAGGAATAGCAGTATAGTGGATGAATCTCATGTGAGATTTGACATGCGCAGGAAGCATGCTAAGGTGGAAGGTTTTCTCTAAGGGAGAATATAAGGTGGCTTGTTCGTCCGTTTGTTTATTTTATCATCCAACTGTTAAATGCACATTCGTTTCCTCTCTATACTCTATTATCAGTTCATTCTCGCATTCTCTCTTTGATATCTTTCGTCTAGTTACATCTCCTCTTTCATCTCCTTATTCATATCAATAAAAGTTCTGCGTTGTTAGGCATTCCGATATCACCTCCACTGCGTGAGCTCAACCTGTTGTTTAAAAAACGAGACATCTCAGCCCAGCGAGTGGAGGGAGGATGAATCTGATCATCCGACTTTATTCTGTGACGGCAATCCGGGAGTGGGGAAAAGTTATATCATGTAAGAGAGGGCGCGTCTTTGCGGGAAATCAAAGAATGATGTTACTGACAGCCTGCAACGACAGCTCCCTAGTTATAGACAAGTTATGCGACGAGACCGAGGAGGGGGAGGAAGATACGGCCGTTGTTTGCTTTTACTTTGACTTTGCTGCCCGGAGTGAGCAGTCGCCGATAAATATGCTCGGCTCCTTGCTGAGGCAGCTGGTTAGCGGATCGGATGGAATTCCTGAAGCTGTAGTTCGGGCTTTTACGAAACAGAAAAAGAACATTGGGGGTAGAGGACTACAAGTTTCGGGGATTTTGAAGATGTTCCAGGCCATCACAGCCACAAAGCGCACGTTTATCTGTATTGATGCTCTCGACGAATGTGTTCCAGAGCATCGGGTGGTGGTTCTTAAGTCACTAAGCCAGATTCTAGAAGGGTCGCCAAATACTCGCATATTTATGACCGGAAGACCACATGTGCGGGGCGAGGTTGAAAGGGGATTGGGTAGCGCCGCAGCTTTTGTGTTTATACAGCCTATGGAAGCGGGAGTCGTTAGATTTCTGCGCGAGAAGCTCAGGAACGACACCTCTCCACATATAATGAACAGCACATTGGAGGCAAATATCATGAAGAGTATTCCCGAAATAAGTTCGGAAACGTAAGTGGGAACAAGTATGGGAGGAATGTTACTTCAAGTTAACGGCTAACGCGAATACAGATTCCTTCTGGCATCTCTCCATATAGAGGCAGTCCTCCGAGAAACTACTATCGCTCGCCGAGGGAAAAGGCTCGAATCAGCGAAAGATGGAGAAGGGTTGGGGGGTGCATATGGTGTGACGCTAGAGCGGGTAAAGGCTCAGGGCGAGGAAAAGGCAAAACTTGCGATAGCCACACTCACATGGATCTGTCATTCGGAGAGGCCGTTACTGGTGGACGAACTGTGTCATGCGCTGGCGCTGGAGATAGGATCAACGGATTTAGATCTCAATAATGTCCCTTCGATAACTACATTGCTAGACTGTTGCCAAGGCCTCATCGCAGTCGATAAGAAAGCTTTGATTGTGCGGTTAATCCACTTCACGGTCCAAGAGTATCTCTTTACTCAACCAGACCTCTTCAGTAAACCTCACTCGGTGATTGCAGAAGCCTGCTTAACTTATCTGAACTCGAAGGAAGTCAAGAATCTCCCTGCCTACCCCCTCCCAGATTACCAAAGCATGCCATTCCTCAAATATTCTTCGAGATATTGGGGAGCACATGCAAAGAGAGAACTCTCAGACACCGCGAAACCCCTTGCGCTCGAACTCCTGGACCACTACGAAAACCACGTATCCGCATTATTACTTTTGAAACAAGCACTACATGCCAGTTATATCGGAGGCATCGATACTGCGCTATTTTCTAGATTACACTGTGCATCATTCTTCGGGATTGTTGAACTTGTGACTGCATTGATGAAGGCGGATGGATGTGCGATCAACCAAGGAGATTGGATGGATGCTACACCGCTCTCATGGGCGGCGTGGAGTGGACATGAAGAGGTGGTAAAGGTACTACTGGAGGATCAAGATATTAAACCCAATCACCCAGGCACAGATGGTCGAACACCACTCGCGTGGGCTGCTAACGAGGGACACGAAACAGTGGTCAAGCTGTTACTAAGCCGGGAAGATGCCAAGCCCAATTTCACAGACAAGTACGGTGTAACACCGCTCGGGCTCGCTGCTACGAAAGGACACGAAGGAGTGGTCAAGCTGCTGCTGGAACGGGATGATGTCGACCCCAATCACCCGGATAAGAACGATCAAACACCACTCGGGTGCGCTGCTTTCGGTGGACATGAAGGGGTGGTGAAGCTACTGCTGGAACAGGAAAAGGTCCACCCCGATCATCCGGATAGGTATGGCCGAGCACCACTCGGATGTGCTGTTGTCGCTCGACATGAAGGGGTGGTCAAGATACTGCTGGAGCGGGGAGATGTCGATCCCAATCGCCAGGATGAGAAGGGTGGAACACCACTCGGGTGTGCCGCTTTCGGGGGCCAAGAAGGGGTTGTCAAGCTACTACTGAAACAGGAAACCATAGACCCCAGTTTTGCGGATAAGCATGGCTGAACACCGCTCGTGTGGGCAGCTTTCTCTGGACATGAAGCAGTGGTCATGCTACTGCTGGAACAGAAAGGTGTCGACCCTAATCACACAGATGTGGATGGTGAAACACCACTCTGGTGGGCTGCTCTGTGGGGATATGAAGGAGTGGCCAAGCGATTGCTGGAACGAGAGAATATCGTCGCCGATTCTCCGAATACGTATGATATGACACCACTCCTGTGCGCAGCTACCCAGGGACATAAAGCGGTGGTCAAGCTACTGCTGGAACGGGAGGATGTTTGCCCCGATACGCCAGATAGAAACCACTGTACATCACTTTGGTATGCTGCTCTCGAGGGACATGAAGGAATAGTCAAGCTACTGCTAGAACGAGGAAATGTCAACCCAGATTGTCCCGATAAGGATGGTAGAACACCACTCCGGTCTGCCGCCGCGAGGGGACACGAAGCAGTGGTCAAGCTATTGCTGGAACAGGAAAATGTTGACCCCAATACCCAAGATATGCACGGTCTAACACCACTCGCGTGCGCTGCTGCGCAGGGACATGAAGCAGTAGTCATGCTACTACTGGAATGGAAAGATGTCCTCCCCGATCGCCCGGATGTGAATGGTCCAACACCGCTAGGAATGGCCGCTATGAGTGGACACGAAGGAGTGGTGAGGCTGTTGCTAGACCGGGAAGGTGTCGACCCCGACAGGCCAGATGACCGCGGCGGTACGCCACTCTCTTATGCTACTATATGGTATTATAATAAACTATGAGCCCTTATTAAGGCTCGGCGCGTGTTCCGCATAAATCAACCAAATCTACCCTAGGTCTCCCAGTATTGGCACTTGTAGCGAAGGGGTGTACTGTACTAAGTACTGTACTTGAGTACGGTAGTCCACTTAAGTAGGGAAGAATTGTGGGATTGGAAAAACTAAAAAAAGGGGCTAATACATGCGCGGTGAGTAGCCGAGCGTGGGTTTTTGAGAGGGAAGCTTTGGTTTTGAGTTGGCTGAAAGTGTTTGGCTCGTTTTTCACACGTCTTTCGCCGCTCTTGCGCAACTGGATGCGCTTCCGAGAAATCTCGCTTCCCTGTCTGGTCTAATCTCGTCTAGTTAGATCTGCTGCAAGCCCCTGGGCTCAAAGCTCAAATATTGGATGGAGGAGCGGTGCAAAGGCACTCGCTAATTACCAGAAGCAAGAAAAACTCATATCTCTACGATAGCTAGTTGGATCGATAAGAAAAAGGAACCACCCATTCAATGATCAAGAATGAAGCCTTCGAGTACGCGGGTGGACCTAGCCTGTGGTAGGGAGGCCTATCTTAGGTTCATACGATACTAAACTGTCTAAAGATCCATAACGAGTGATATCCTAAGAGTGCTAAATTCTTGGGGGCTTACGTGCGGTATCGCGTAAATTCTTGTGATTTACACATTTTTCATCACCTCTCCCCTCCTATTGAAAATATAGTTCTCTAGTTCCGGGCTTAGATTGTACGAGTAGCGCAGGCTTGAAAAGTTTGTAGGGCCATCCGGGCTTAAACCACCAGGTAGGACATGACCCAACTGAGGACGCGAGTCAACCAAACGGGGCTTGGAAGATTTACTTTATGAGGAGGGGTAGGAGTGTACGAGTCGCAGTTTGAATCTCGGGACCAAGAACTGGTATGGTACTCTAGTCTCTACAATACACGTCTTAGCACCAGTACACATAACATCCTACACCCAGTCCAGCGATCTAATCACTCCGCCATAGCTGCTCCAACAACACTCTGGATCCACCGTACCTCCCTGGGCGGCATCGCCGGCATGATCAAGTCCCCCGAGCCTAGGGGCCCAACTTTTGCGACCGAGACCCCTCCAACCATGTGCTTCCGTGTTCGCACCTTCCTCACCTGAAGTCTCCCCCCGCCGCAATTGAGCGCAGTGATGTAGCGCGAGGCAACGGTACGCAAAATCTCCTTCCAAACAATTTTTGTAATTCCGGTTGGCCGAGGGTCTTATCATGTGTGCGCAGGAGCTTTGCCGCAAAGACGAAGCTCTCCATCGGGTACTTCCTGGCTTCCTGGTGGGACTGCCCCCCGCTCTTCTTCAGGTGCGGGAGGACGTCACCTATCCGTGCATCTGGGGTCCCATGGGCTCGCCGGCGACTTCGGCTTCTGTGAGGATAATGTCTCGTGCGAAGGCCAGGGCTGCGCGGCGCTGCCAGTTCTCCTTGCTGCCGAGTTTTCGAGTAGGGCTAGTAATAGGGTTAGTGGAAGAGGGAGGAGGGGTGTTGGCGTGCCGAGGAGGGAGTCCAAAACCCTACACTAGAGCGCGGAATTGCGGATCAAGGAGACTAACGGGCGTGTTGCAGCGGTAGGTTCTGGTAGCGGGGCCTCGCACTACGCGACAAAGAGGGTGTAGCAGTCGTGAGAGCACATCTGGCTCAATACCTGTCGTTTTGCGGGAGTGGGGTAGGAGGGGTTGCGGAGGAGGTGGACCCATCATGGTCGGGCGTTTGAAGAAGGTAGGGGGAGAGTTTTTGATTCGAAGCAGGAGCTGGATTCACCTATGGAAGTGCCAATGATGTCCAGTGCTGGTGGTGGGGTGGGGTGGTGGGGGGGTAGCGGGGCGGAAAAATGGACGGTAGAGGGTCTCACGGTGAATTGAATTGCTAATGGAGAGGCTAATGTTGCCTGCTGAGACCGCTGCGGGTGCCGTAGGTCAGACATTCGAGAGCGGCTTCCATTTTGGCTTCTCTAACTCCTTGCAGGAGGAGGAGAGAAGTATAATAGGCTGTTGTTGCTATTTCTGTGGTTGTGAATTGTTGTCATCGCGTTGTTTTTGTTACCGTGAAATGCTCCTACGACCGGTGTGGAGAATTGCTTGATTTGGAGGTGCCTTTCATGTATTTGATGGGGAGGAGGCTTTGGATATTTTTCATGTGTAAGAGGGGGCTTGGCGTGCAGGATTTTCTTCTTATAGCTTTCTCTTTTTTTCTCTTAGCAACAACGAGAACACACACACACCCACCACCGGGAAATAGAACTTTTCATCTCTACCGAACTGAGCCTACATTTCTTTCATTGATTCCTCTGCGTTGTTTGTGAAATTGATCACTGCTTATCAGTCCCGATTATCAGGCAACTACTTTCTGGTATATCGGGAAGGTAAAGTGAGTTAGCGGGTAGGACACAGTGCGTAGTCAAACCACCATCCAGGAAAAGGGAAAGAAACCCCCCCCCCCTGACAAAGTGGTGCTCTGAAACGGATTGGTGGTACACTTTGACCCCTTCGCCATACCTTACCTGCTAAGCATCATTCGTTTGCTGGATATTGGAATAAGAGACACAACGGAGGCATTATCCGAAGAAGTGGTAGAGGGAAAGGACGACTGTGACTTGCAATTCCCTTTCGGGCAAGATTTTTTTCCTCCGACCGATCTAGAGAATTTATTTTCATCACCGTTAAGCAGTTCAGATTCTCATTCAGAGTATTTCCCAGTTGTCTCATCGATAATAAATTACTATCCAAGATTACCTGGTATGGAGTTCACTGGAGATGATGATTTGATTAGCGTTGAAGCCTTTCTGAGTTAGATGGAATCTTGGCTTGCGACATTGGGACCAGAGTTCAATGGTAGTACGACGCAGTCAAAACGGCTCCGTGTAGCCCAAATTCATATGGCTTGCCCGATGAAATCTCCTGCAGGGCGCTTTTTGAGACAACTTCCAAATGAGGTTTTATGGGATAAGGCTGCATTCACGAAGGCATTGGTGGAGCAATTCCAGGATACAGACTTGGATGATCAAGCTTACAGAGAGATCCTTTCAATTATGAGCAATGTTAGACAAGGAGAACGGGACGTATTCTCCTATTCACGAAAGGTTCTCAAGCTGCTTCAAAGAAAGCCATAGGATGTCCCGCAGTTGGATGACGTCTTAATTGGTTACTACATCGACGGTCTCAAAAGTCAATGGTTGTGTGAAATGGTAACAGTGAGCTTCCGCAGAGCAAGGTCACCAGAAACCCCATATCAGGTTGTGAAAGGAGTCATGCGGCTGGCACGGCAGCTCAAGATCAAAGGCTATGACAAGTCTAGCAATCGGGATAATGAGGACACGAGTGATGAGGACTAGTCTGGTTTCTCAGATGATTCAGCAAGTGACTCAGACTCTGAGTTCGAGGAGTATCGTCATTATTCGAAGAAGCGGAAAGGCCCAAGAAAAGCTGCGAAGGCAAAGAAGGCAAGTAGTAAGAAAGGATGCCGGACAGGGTACAGAAATGGCAAGAGCAGTAAAGGGATCGAGAACGAGGAGGATACTGTACGAGGAAAGGTTCAAGAGTTACAGGAGATGATGCGGGATTTGTTGAAACTGTAGAGAGGGATGGCAGCCGATACCGAACATGTAGTCGCCACTCGGCAGGAGACAGAAATCATTCCTCTTGACAGTTATGCTGTTGCAGATGGCTATGGGCAATACCCTCAGGGAGGAGGATACTTGCGAGGATACCAGAGCACCAGCTATCGAAGTGGTCAAGGTGACTATTATCCAAATCGACGAAATCAAGTACCACGGATGGAGAACTATAGCCGAGGGCCTCAAGGGGGTCAGGCATTTTTCAATGGGATGCCAACAGAGCCCAGACGTGGAAGGCCAATGGATAGTCTTCGCTTTTCAGATCACGTTAGACAGCCAGGACCTGGGTTTGTCTCGCAACATATAACTGCACTGCCAGAGCCTTATCAAGCGGGACCTGCATCTCCAGAGAGTTCTGTATCTCAGCCTATTGTGGGACCTAATGGGTTGTCATACTATCCAGCTCGCCAGCAGATATGTTACTATTGTCAAGAAGAAGGCCATTTACGCCCGCAGTGTCCAAGATTACGGGGGTATTAATCTGCATCGAGATCAGGAGCTGTTGTATCCGAATATCCAGATCGCTCATCTACGCCAAGGGAAAGACGGTTAGCCCAAGGTGACAAGCCAGTTAATGTAGTAGAGGTTGCTACTCGGTCCTCAGCGCTAGATGGTATGAAGATTCATGAGGTAACTGGAACTGAAGCAGAGCCTTCGGATTTGACAGAATTTCTTCGCAAGATACAAGACAGTGAGGATGATGATGATGATGATGTATCTGAAGAAGATGGAGCTCTGGTAATGGCTGGAGAGCGAGCCCATCATTTTAGCGAATTACTACTTGAGTTTGATGCGGAGGCCGGACCTACGAGCCAATGACAATGAAGAAATACTGAAGATGATGAGGTTGTAGAATTGACCGCAGGAAAACGGAAGGTTAAGGCTCCTATATCAAAGGGTGTACACAGGCCAATTCGGATGATGGCAGGTTGGGAGAAATTTGACTTTGTTGGTGCCTTTCAGGATGCTCCAGTAATCGGGCTGAATTGGAGTTCATTCTTTGATCTTGCACCCTTGGTCAAGAAGGATATTTGTCATTTATTGGTTCAAGAGTGGGCGAGAGGCTTTCAACAGGCTAAGGGTAAAGCCAAGGAAAAGAAAGTTATGATGGACATGTAAGCAGGAGCAAAAGAATTTCCTAGAGAGGAAGAAGCGCTGGCTGTAGCCACAGATCGAGACTTGGGAGATGTCGTGAACTTCTACACAAAGGGAATTATCAAGACAGAGAAAGGCAGTTATCGCATTTCTAGAATCTTGGTTGATGCAGGCTTGGTTGTTAATCTCATGCCGATTCATCTATTACGGTTGGTTGGCGCAAAGATGAAGAAAGCTGGAGGGATGGTTATTCGAACAGCAATGAATGCCCTGGTGAGGATTGCCTGCTGTACAGATATTCGGATCATGATTGCGGGCGTCCCATGCGATCTCCGTATTTCCGCTCTTCCAGAGGAATACAAGCCAACATATCCTCTATTGTTGAGTAGGCGATGGCTTCAAGCAGTTAAAGCCAAGGGTGATTATGTGACTGGCAGGTATTACATCATTGGCAGTCAAGGTGCTCGAGTACAAATACCAAGTGATGAATGCTACAAGAATGTTAGAAGAGAAAGTTTAGAAAGGTGAAAACTCCGCGTACTAATTGTCTTGAGAGATAAGAAAGGTGGTAGGCATGGTATGTCACTGGAGGTAGAGGAGGAGCTTGAATTACAGGAGAAAAGAGGGGAAAATTTCTTTGAGGAATTGATTGGATTGATCAAGCGGCATGCGGAGAAGCAGATGGAAGATGAGGGGGAAGGTGAAGGGGGTGAGTTATCTGCGGAGTCGGAAAACTAACTACACCGGTTGATAGTTCAGGCCAATCGGCTGGTGTTGTGGAGAGAATAGATAGATACTGCAGATTTGGATGGTTTCGATTTGTCGAATTTCGATGGCTTGAATAATAATACGATAGGGATAGATAATGATAGTAGTGAATTGTTTGGGAAGCTGATTACTGTTTAATAGCACTACATGTACTACGGATTCTGAAGTTACTAAATCGATTGAAGATGAGATTGAAGTGTTTGGACGGGATGATGTTTACTTGCGTGGAGAAATAGGATGTTGGAAAGAGAGCGGACGAGATTCATGTATGGTGAATGCATTGGAATTACGCAGAGACAGTAGTGCAAGTAGAAGGCAGCAAGGGGCTGAGGTAGAGGATCATGTGGAGGAGCAAGTCGTTGATATCGTAGAGGGATTAGAGGTTCCTGAAGAGTATGAGAAATTTGGGGATGCAAATTGGGCGGACATGGGAAGTGCTACGGATGAGAGGGAATTGGCGGAAATGGAGGCAAATTGGGCAGACATGGGAAGTGCTACAGATGAGAGGGAATTGGCGGAAATGGAGGCAAATTGGGCAGACATGGGAAGTGCTACGGATGAGAGGGAATTGGCGGAAATGGAGACATATGGGCATATATTGGAGTTCCGAACGGTAAGGAGGCCAGTAAGTTATCGGAGGGAACTAAGTAATTCAGCAACTGGGATTCCCATGTGGTTTGAGACATCGGGAATAAAGTTAGGAGAGAAGCTGAAAAGGGAAGAAAGAGAGAAGACGATGCGGCTGATATATACGTGGAAGGATCTCTTCACAAGTAAACTCGAGGATATGCCCTGCACTGATTTGATCATGCATCGAATTCCAGTTTATTCAAACCAACAGCCAAAGTGTACACGAGGCAAGATTTATACGCGAGAAGAACACGATTGGTTAGACAAGAATTTACCCTTACTAGAGAAGGCAGGAATTATTGCACGATGAGAATCTCCTTGGCCACACCGCACAAAATTTGTATGGAAAAAGGATGGTGGTCTACGAATGGTCCACGTCTTTTGTCCGATAAATCAGGCCACCATTCTCTCAAATTACCCAATGAAGCAAATCGAGCCAGTAGTCAACAATTTGATGAAGGCATGTTTCACCAGCTATTTCCAGGCAGATGCGGCCAATGGCTATTGAGCAGTTCGGATGTATCCGCCTCCTGCGTATCGGACCGCTTTCTCTTCTCATGATGGTCAATGGAAGTACCTCAGGATGGGTCAAGGCCTAGGAGGCGCACCACATACATATAGCAGATTGAAGAGTATCTTCAGCGGGCATATTCCGGAACCAAATTCAGAGAAGTGTTTGGATAAATGTTCAATAGGAGCATTTGAGTGTTTTGTCAATAATGACTTTGGCGCATTTCCGAGTTTCCGCACGCAGTTTAACTTTTTACACGATCACTACTTTCCTCGATTGGCATGGGCTCAGATTACACTCAAGGGGAGCAAGTGCAGATTTTTTGTGGATAAGATAGATCCATTGGGATTTTCAAGCAATGGGAGCAGATTGAGGCCTTCTTTAGATAAAGTCCAAGCCATACGGGACTACCCACGCCCCACCTGTGTGACTGAAGTAGAAGTATTCAGCTATATGACTATCTATCTCCGAAAGTTTATTCCCGGCTGTGCGGAGTATGCACACATCTTGAAGGAAGCAATTGTCTACCGAACCTTGACGGAGCAAGAGAGAAGTAAGTCTGGCCAGACTACTCGGCGAGGCAAATCAGTAAAAGTTGTTTGTGGCTTTGAATGGGGCGAGAAGCATGCGGAAGCCTTCCTGTAAATCAGAAATGCTATTATCGAGAACGTAGTCTTTGGAGAGGACGAAAGCAAGTAATACCACCTAATGACTGATGCCTCAAGTCATGCGCTTGGCGGTGTTCTATTTCAGTTACCGAACCTATCAGCGGGTACAGTCTTAAATGCATCGACAAAATCGGAAATGAAAATTGTGATCATTTTGAAGCGATTCCTGCCAGTAGAGATGCATTATTCTACAACAGAAAGAGAAGCATTGGGAATATTGAGATGTTTAGAGGAAGTATGCTGGCTAGTATTGGGATCGCCATTTCCTACAAAGGTCTATACAGACCACCAAGTGTTGCTCAGCTTACTCCGGAAGGATGATGCCCATGGCAGAATTGTGCGGTGGCAAGTAAGATTAGCGGAAGATGATGTGGAGTATATTCATATCCAGGGGAAAGAAAACGTATTGGCCGATGGGTTGCGCAGGTTGAGACTAGTATGTGAGGGTAGGGAAAAAGGGGATAAAGAGGAGGCGGAAGTAGTGTTTGTCGTGGAAAGAGAATACCAAATAGAGGCTTGGAAAGAATGGTTGGAGGATGAGTAGTATAGGGAAGTAGTACACTATAAGTTGTTTGGAGAGCTAGAGAGCTATCGTGATGAAGACGGAGAACCTCTTTCAAAGAATCCAAGACGTAAGATCCGTCAGAAATCAAAACCCTACAGATTGTTAGACCATCAGCAATCAGATACCAGAAGTACCGAAGCAACTGTTATGGGAAGCAGAGTTCCAGGGGCTTGCCATTACACTACAGAGCTTGGAAATGGATTGGTATTCATCGAGAGGAATGGCAAGGAAGCATTTTGTATCCGAGCAGAGGAGGTAGAGATGATTTTCTACCATTTATGTAACCGGTATGGGTACTTGGTTATTGGTTTATGTTTTATGTTTTGTTTTAAGTATCGCTTTGATACTTGGTTAGTTTTAAGTATCGTTTGATACTTGGTTTTATTTTATGTTTTGGTTTAAGTATCGCTTTGATACTTGGTTAGTTTTAAGTATCGTTTGATACTTGGTTTTGTTTTATGTTTTGTTTTAAGTAGCGCTTTGATAGTTAAGGAGTTTTACCAAAGTGTATCGATTGATACCTTTGATTAGTTTCGTTCATGTTAAGACATGAACAGATTTATGTATGTAAAGACCGCCTGTTTCTACGATAGAAAGGGCAGACTTCGACAGACAGTATTTCAATATACTTGGTTGAACAGTTACTTCTTTGTTCCTAAGTACACCCTCGAAGCCTCCTTTAGTTCTCAGCTCTCACCTCCTCTCTGGAAGAGCAAGCCACCTGCCAACTATCGTACCTATTACCGTTAACATGATTAGCACCTTGCGAACACGTTACATGTTTTTAACCTCAGCAAGTGGTTAAGAACTTGTCCCCGGATTTAGGCCTGATCAACCTATCGATATCCACCTCAGAACGCTAGCGGAGAGAAGCGGCAGAATCATGGCACATTCGGCTTCATCTCAAACCCAAGATAGAGTCTTTGACGACCAGGAGTGGGAAGCAAATCCCACGGCAAGACCTGACAGGAAAGAAACAACTCCGGCGCTCTGCTGAAGAGCCGGGCGATCCTGCAAACACGGAAGATAAACAACCTCCAGGAGAATTCCCTTCTACTCCAGCAAAGAAGCCTTCCTTTGAACCTCCAATCGACCCCGAATCTAGTAGGGAATCAGATATGGCTAGCACAGGAGGAGGGCCTTCTGGAGGAGGAAAATCTCGGACTAGGCCTGAAGAAGAGGAGGTACCTGCAGCATTTGAACCCTCTAAATTTAAACTCCACCTCCCAGCAAAGTTCACGGGAGAAGGAAAAGACCTCGAACCTGAAGCTTTTGAACGATGGGCGACGGAACTCTCACACTTCCTACTCTTACAAGGAAAAGATGTGGAAGATCCTACAACCGGACTTGTCATTGGATCATTTTGCGAAGGAAAGGCAACCGACGCATACCACCAATGCTATAAGGATTTCGGCGGAAATGTAAGATTAAGAGGAACTACAGTTCTCGATTACCTGAAAGGACGATTCCAATCCTCTATAACCAACGACCTCCTATACAATAAATTCAACCAGCTCCAGCAAGTTAATGGAACGCACATCAAACGAATCACCGATGTGGCTACCGACCTGATGATGTATAAGGACCGAATGGAGAGAGGAAGTATCTCTAAATACAACCTGAAGTGATGATTCTACGACACTATGCACCCTACCCTCCGGCGAGAAGTAGAACCTCCCAAGGAAGACGGCGATGAGATTGCAGTAATAATTGTAAGAGCAGAATGAAAGGACGCCATTCTCCATGAGACCAAGGCCTACAAAACACAGACATCCTCTAGTAGGAACAGCCATCTACGACACAAAGCCTCTGGCAACTCTGAAGACGATACCCCTCGAGTTTTCAAGAAGAAAACAAAATACTCCAAAGAATTGAGACGGCAGAAAGGAGAATGTTTTGAATGTGGAAAAACAGGACACATGGCAAAGAACTGTCCTACGAAGAAAAGGAAAAGGAAAGGCAATTAAGCAAGAGGCATCGGCCAACAATGTGGAAAGCGATAATACCCAATGCAGCGAATATGAAGAGATCCATATCGGATATATCGATGTGGAATGCAACAGTGTTTGACCTCTGGTTACATTCAAAGCACACACCGCCCTGGAAGGTACTATCCTGATCAATGACAAAAGGGCTCGAGTCGTATTCGACACTGGCGCAATCGGAAGAGATATGATCAGTAATGCCTTTGTCTCTGTCCATGGACTCCCAACTCGAGACCTTAACCAACCCATACCAGTCAATATGGCAGTAAAAGGATCACGATCCACAAGCCATAAAACCTGTAGTGCGACCATTCAACTTGGTTCTGCAGTCCTACCCCCCCAGGAAATGCTGGTGGGAAACTTAGCCAAATACGATGCCCAAATAGGTATGCCATTCCTGAACCACCATAAAGCTATAATCAGGTGTGGGGAATCAACCATCGATTTCCCAGATCAGAAGGTCAGAGTCTCATGCAAGCCAACAAGCGGAGAGTACCGAGCCACAGTCTGTGAAGCAACTACCCCAAAACTATTGGATGAATACTCTGATGTTTTCCCTGATCAAATACCCGAAGAACTACCGCCTATGAGAGAGGTAAACCACCACATCTGCCTCCGAGACCCCTCCAATCTCAAGAACCAACCCCCCTACTCTATTCCTGACGCATACAAAAGCCCACTTTGTGATTGAATCAACCAACAACAAAGAAGAGGAGTCATCTACCAGGCAGAAGCCCCAGGTGCCGCTCCTATGTTTGTTCAACCCAAAGCAGATGGCAAAAGAATCCACCTCTTGGTTGATCGCAAGCTACGGAACGAAAACACGGTTACGGACAGCTCCACTATCCCAAACTAAACGCAGATCCTAAATGCAGTTGGACGGGCTAGATTCCCAAGTAAGATTGACCTAAGCGATGCCTACTTCCAAGCAAGGTTAGATCCAGAAAGCCAATGCTACCACAGTTTCAAAACACCCTTCGGAAGTTTCATTAGCCAAGTTATGTTACAGGGTGATATGAATGCGCCAGCCACCTTTATGCGAATTATGGAAAACCTCATGAGCGACTACCTCCACCATTTTGTTTGGGTCTACATTGATGATATTCTCATCTTTTCGAACACAGCAACAGAACACGCCTACCATAGAGGTTTGGTTTGTACCAAACTTAGGGAAGCTAAATTCTACGCTACCAGAAACAAATCAATCCTGTTTGCCGACAAACTCGATATTCTAGGACATGTTATAGATGATGAAGGAATACATGCAGCCCCAGGAAAAATAGCCTGTTTAACGGAATGGTCGACACCCTGGAATCAAAAGGAACTCATGCAATTCTTAGGACTAGTCAACTATATTTCCCAGTTCCTACCACACCATGCCACTGTGACAGCACCGCTCACAGACCTTACCGGCAATGCAGAATTTGTCTGGACCCACACTCATGACCAAGTCTTTACCAACATCACGGAGTTGATTAAAAATGCCAACGTTATTCAACCTATTGACTATAGTAAACCAGAACCGATATGGCTAATTACTGATGCATCGGATGTTGGAGTTGGAGCATGGGTTGGACAAGGGGCCTCCCATGAAAGGGTGAGACTGGCGCCATTACACAGTAGGAAGTTCACTAACTCACAGATGAACTATGGAACAACAGACAAGGAAGCCCTTGCTGTGATTGATGCTCTCGCCGCCTTCAACTACATCCTGATGGGCAACACCTTCACCATTGTGACCGACCACGAACCTCTCACTAATCTAAAATCAGAAAGAATACCTGGAAGGAGAAGAACAAGATGGATAGGTGAAATCAGCAAATACGATGCAAAAATCATCTATACCCCTAGAAGAATGAACCATTTAGCTGATGCTCTCTCCCGCCTATATGAGAATCAAGACCTCGCAGATCCTCCCCTTGTTCATGATCACACAAGACCAAGTGAAGACAGCTCTGATGACACTTCCTATGAACAACAACCATCGAAGGCTACCGACAGCACTGCCGCTCCCTCCAATCCTTTCTCTTACACCATGTACAGTGCTGCCGGAACAGAACGAGGAACGGACATTGATGAAGAATGGAAAGACAATTGCACGCTCCGCAGCACACCTCCTCACGAACTTGAACAAAGCAGACTACTGGTCCCACTGTTATCATGACACCTGTCCTTTTCACCAGACTGAGATTAAGCTCAGCAACAGGTACCAGCAACCGTACTATATGCCTGCTGATGATTCCAAAAACACCAGCCTCAACACCGCAGAAAGGGTAGAAGTGATGATCGATGAAGATGAATCAACCCAACCTCCTCATACCCTTAATCCTGTTCCAACATGATACCAAGGTCTTGAAGAACTCGAACAAGCAGCAGCCTATGAGGATGCGATGTCCTATTTACACCCTCCACAGTCAGCCCTGTCATCCTCTCCTCCCATTACTGACTCATGAGCACTATATGGTGGACCCCTACGAGTTTACAACAATGAAACCATTGTCTCGGTCATACCCCTTATAATTCCGGAGCATCGTCGACAACTCTATGAAACCTTTGAGGAAGAAGAAGCTCCGATCGAAGCAACAAGAGGATCCAGCATTGAGGATGAATGAGATGTTAGATCAACCGCAGAAGAATTAACCTCCTCTTTCCGAAGCCAAATGATAGCAGGATATCGCCATGACCCAATTTACTTTAAAGCCATGGATAGCTCCAGGCATGGAGATCTTGCTCCATACAACATCTCCAACGGAATGGTCTATACCAGCACCCGTTATGGTGAACATTGCCTATACATTCCGAAAGGCCACATGTTCAACGGAATGACTATTAGGGAATATGTCATATCCGAGATTCACAACAAAGGACTCCACAGTGCGGACCGCAACCTCCAATATGCCTCGGAATATGTTTACTAGCCTGAAATGCGAAAGGACTTCTGCGATTTTGTCAAGCAATGTGAACTCTGCCAGGCAAACAAGGAGCGAACACAACTGCCTGAAGGGAAAGCACAGACTCTCCAACTACCATGTGAAATATTCAAATCCTATGCCATCGATTTCACAGGACCTTTCAACAAGTCGGCAGGATACGATACCATCTTGGTCGCTGTAGATCGATTCTCTGGATACACATGGCTCATACCAATGAAAGTTACCGATTCCTCCAAAGATACCTGGAATAACCTCCAATGATATCTGTTTACCCCCCATGGGTACCCCTTATCTATTGTCCGTGATGCGGATCCCCACTTTACTGCCAGATTCTGGAAGCAAACCTTGACCTCCCTCGGAATAAACCACATTATGGCTGCCCCTGGATACCATGAGACTAATGGCCAAGCAGAACGAAAAATCCGCGAAGTTAAGACCGGAATTAGGAACATGATTAATGAACGACAAACCAACTGGGAACCAGCCCTTGTTGAACTGACCGCATATATCAATGCCGGATTTTCAGATACCTTAGGAATGTCACCATACAAGGCAGTCTTTGGCCTCCAATACTCCCTCCTACCTACATCACTATTTAAGAACTCCTCAGTTCCTGCCTCCGATGATCATCTAAACCGCCATCAAGCAATTCGGAATGATGCCTTACAAGCTGTTAAAGCTGCCCGATTCTGAAGCACCACTACTGCTCAGAAGCGACGACGCAAACATGTCCCTATTCTACCAGGTGATATGCTCATGGTACATAGAAACATGTTCATAACCAATGTTGGACGCAGCAAGAAACTGCAATCCCGATGGCGAGGACCTTTCAAGGTCTTATCCTTTGATGAACATACAGAGAACTACACTGTCCAAATGGATGGACGCATGTACCACCGCAATACTGCAGTATTCCACGCCTCTGCAGTCAAACGATTCCACCCAAATGACGACTCCAAGTTTCCTGGAAGAACCCACTCTCGACCCGCACCCATCATCATTGAGAAGAAAGATGAACAGGAAGTTGAAGAAATCCGAGACCACCACCTTTGGCATGGAAATGATCAGTTCCTAGTCAAATGGAAAGGATATCCGACGAGTGAGAACAGCTGGGAACCACTAGAAGGACTAGAACACGCTATGGATATGGTAAATGATTGGTGGGAAAACAACATGCTAAACAATTCCCTCCCTCCAACAATCAATTATATCACCATGTGCTGGACACCTACAGTGCCAGAAACTGAGCGATGGCATGCGGACCTCCAAGCTAGAGATGGATTTTGGGCACCATACTTTGAATCGGAATTCGAAAGTAACGATGATGAAAATCAAGCTATGGAGCAGGCCCTCGATAACCTTATCTAGTCACCAATCACCTTCTGAATACCATAACAATGTCAAACTATGTGGAACTCAATGTGAGCCTGCGACAACAGATTGTTGGACTGTTGTTGAACCGCGATGTTATCCAACTCGAAGACTACTTCGAAATCCTCTGGATAGACTACTGTCCTGATTGCGACCATGCTTGGGTTGATGTACAGCACGAATCTGGTATTCGTGACTACTGTGATTTACCCTTCTTTGAGTCTAAATGTTTCCTTAGAGTTTCCTCTTGCGGCTGGTGTGACACTTATTGTAACGATCCCCTTTCAGATAGTTAGTTCTTGGCGACGGGGAACCATACTTACCTTTTCTTTCCTTGTCTTACGATAGCTCTAGGCCTCTGCCTCTGTTACCGATAGTACAAGACCTTTGTCTTCTATCGGAAACACCTATCGTAAGCTTTCTCTAACTCGTCTTCGTAACGAGTGCTTCTTGGCGTAATCATAAGGTTGCAATAAGGATAAAGATCGTAAAGGTGTTTTATATTCGTTAAAGTAATATGTAGGAAAAGTACTTAGAACAAAGCGTGAAGAACCTATCTTCCTCGGCCACATCGGCTGCCTTATATAGTATTCTTCCCGCCTTTAATCATGTGACCTAAAGTGGTCACATGTGCAAAACCAAATCAAAACAAACTAGTCATATGACCAAAGTGATTACATGCTCAAAACCCATGACCTTATAGCGAGATCATATGCAAAACTCATAAACCAATCATAACGCAATAAACCAGTCATATGACTCGACTGAGTCATATGCACGAAACCTATGACATCATAATGAGGTCATGTGCAAAACATAAATCATATGTGCAAGGCTTGCCCGTAAGGTAGACTCGTAAGGCATACTCGTCATGCGCATGTCCCATGACTTATACTTGAGCCATGTGCGAAAGCATCACAAATCCCACACATAACTAATCATACAACCCGAATAGGTTATATGCGTGAAACAATAACATACCTGTGACTCATAACCATGTGTCACGTGAAAACCCTTTCCTCACTAAGCCACGTTCGTGACATTAGCTCCCCTCCTCCTAAGCCTGAGTCCCATCAGGCTTTTTCTCCCAGTTTTAATAGTTCCCGTCCTGCCGAGCGCCTGGTCCTTCTCAGCTTGTGGAACTTTTCGTCTGCCGTCCTCCATCTGACCCTTACCGATTCCATAGTCAGATTCGCCATCTCGATCGTTTGCCGCTGGTTGTCGTTCAGCTGTCTAAGCTCCGCGATCGTTTTATTGTTTGCCGAAATGTGTGAAGCCTACGGCTGTGGCCCGATAGTTGTTCTCGGAGTCCCCAGATCAGCCTGTGTAGGCTCCTGACATCCGGTTTCATTTCTGCCCAGGAGTTTTGGGCCCCTCCCTCCTTGGACCGCGTCCTCGCGGCCCATGTCTTTCTGGCATCTTCTCCTTCTAACTCTTTTCGGCTTCCATCTTTCTGCGGGTAAAATCCTGCAGATATTCTTTGTGCCCTGTGCATCCTGCACCCATTTCTGAAGCATTGTTGCCAATGCTTTAGAACGTGGTTCGGGCGTGGGCCACGCTTCCGACATTCTCTCGGGAACCATCCCGAGCCTTCTTCGTCGCCAAAGTGTGTTTGGCAACCGTCATCGTAGTATACCGTCCATGACATGGCGTTATGCTGTGCTTGACTTTCCCTTTCCTTGAGTTCTTCGTCGGTTGGCCCCATGAATGAGTATTCGGGGCTGGCGGGTGTGGTTTGGCAGGGGCTATCGTCCCAGCCCTCGTGTTGCTGCAATGGCGCGGGAGTCTTTCCCTCGCTTTTGTCTTGGTTGAACGTGATCGTCACCTGGGCCGGGCTTGCCTGCGTATCTCTGGTGGAAGGTTGAGATGGCATCTTGTGCGTTTTCGAAGTTGTGTGCGAAGTACCAAGTTTTATCATGTTCAGGAGAATATCCTGTCCACTTGGCTCGGTATTGGAGGTGACCGTGGAAGAAGCGGGAATCGACTATTTCGTCGAGCTCGTATTCTGGTTCTCCGTCGAGTTCGATCGTAGGGGGAGGAATAAGTATTTGTGAATGAAATTTATTGTCGTTGTGTAATTCGAGGTGTGAGATGTGGAATGTATTGTGTAACCGGTACGGGTACTTGGTTATTGGTTTTGTTTTATGTTTTGTTTTAAGTATGGCTTCGATACTTGGTTTGTTTTAAGTATCGTTTGATACTTGGTTTTTGTTTTATTTTTGTTTTAAGTATCGCTTTGATACTTAAGGAGTTTTACCAAAGAGTATCAATTGATATCTTTGATTAGTTTCGTTCATGCTAGACATGAACAGAAATATACTTGGTTCAACGGTTACTTCTTTGTTCCTCAGTATACTCTCGAAGCCTCCTTTAGTTCTCAGCTCTCGCCTCCTCTCTGGAAGAGCAGGCCACCTGCCAACTATCGTATCTTTACCGATAACGTGATTAGCACCTTGCGAACACGTTACATTTTGTTAACCTCAGCAAGTAGTTAAGAACCTGTCACCGGATTTAGGCCTGATCAACCTATCAATATCTACCTCAGAACGCTAGTGGAGAGAAGGGGCAGAATCACAGCACATTTCGGCTTCATCTCAAACCCAAGATACAGTCTTTGACGACCAGGAGTGGGAAGCAAATCCCACGGCAAGACCTTACAAGAAAGAATCAACCCCGGCGCTCTGCTAAAGAGCCGGGCGATCCTGCAAACACGGAAGATACACAACCTCCAGGAGAATTCCCTTCTACTCCAGCAAAGAAGCCTTCCTTTGAACCTCCAAACAACCCCGAATCTAGTAGCGAATCAGATATGGCTAGCACAGGAGCAGGGCCCTCTGAAGGAGGGAAGTCTCGGGCAAGGCCTGAAGAAGAGGAGGTACCCGCAGCATTTGAACCCCCTAAGTTTAAACTCCACCTCCCAGCGAAGTTCACAGGAGAAGGGAAAGACCTCAAACCTGAAGCCTTTGAACGATGGGCAACAGAACTCTGACACTTCCTACTCTTATAAGGAAAAGATGTGGAAGACCCTACAAGCGGACTTATCATTGGATCATTTTGCGAAGGAAAGGCAACCGAAGCATACCACCAATGCTAGAAGGATTTCGGCGGGAATGTAAGATTAAGAGGAACTACAGTTATCGATTACCTGAAAGGACGATTCCAATCCTCTCTAACCAACGAGCTCCTATACAATAAATTCAACCAGCTCCAGCAAGTTAACGGAATGCATGTCCCGCGAATCACCGATGTGGCTACGGACCTAATAATGTATAAGGACCGGATGGAGAGAGGAAGGATTTCCAAATACATCTTGAAGCGATGATTCTACGACACCATGCACCCTAGCCTCCGGCGAGAAGTAGAACCACTCGAGGAAGATGGCGCTGATATTGCAGTAATAATTGCAAGAGCAGAACGAAAGGACGCCATTCTCCATGAGACCAAGGCCTACAAAACACAGACATCCTCTAGTAGGAACAGCCAGCCACGACACAAAGCCTCTGGCAACTCTGAAGACGATACCCCACGGGTTTTCAAGAAGAAAACAAAATCCTCCAAAGAATCGAGACGGAAAAAAGGAGAATGTTTTGAATGTGGAAAAACAGGACACATGGCAAAGAACTGTCCTACGAAGAAAGGAAAAGGAAAGGCAATTAAGCAAGAGGCATTGGCCAACAATGTTGAAAGCGATAACGCCCAATCCAGGGAATATGAAGAGATCCATATCGGATATATCGATGTGGAATGCAACAGTGTTCGACCTCCGGCTACATTCAAAGCACACACCGCTCTGGAAGGTACTATCCTGATCAATGGCAAAAGGGCTCGAGTCCTATTCGACACTGGCGCAATCCTAAGAGATATGATCAGTAATGCCTTTGTCTCTGTCCATGGACTCCCAACCTGAGACCTTAACCAACCTATACCAGTCAATATAGCTGTAAAAGGATCACGATCCACAAGCCATAAAACCTGTAACCAGTACGGGTACTCGGTTATTGGTTTTGTTTTATGTTTTGTTTTAAGTATCGCTTGATACTTGGTTTGTTTTAAGTATCGTTTGATACTTGGTTTTACTTTATGTTTGTTTTAAGTATCGCTTTGATACTTAAAGAGTTTTACCAAAGTGTATCGATTGATACCTTTGATTAGTTTCGTTCATGCTAGACATGAACAGATTTGTGTATTTAAAGACCGCCTATTTCTAGGATAGAAAAGGCAGACTTCGACAGACAGTATTTCAATATACTTGGTTGAACGGTTACTTCTTTGTTCCTCAGTACGCCCTCGAAGCCTCGTTTAGTTTTCAGCTCTCGCCTCCTCTCTGGAAGAGCAGGTCACCTGCCAACTATCGTATCTATTACCGATAACGTGATTAGCACCTTGCGAACACGTTACATTTTTTTAACCTCAGCAAGTAGTTAAGAACCTGTCCCCGGATTTAGGCCTGATCAACCTATCGATATCCAGCTTAGAACGCTAGTGGAGAGAAGCGGCAGAATCACAGCACATTCGGCTTCATCTCAAACCCAAGATAGAGTCTTTGACGACCAGGAGTGGGAAGCAAATCCCATGGCAAGACCTCACAAGAAAGAAACAACCCCGGTGCTCTGCTAAAGAGCCGGGCGATCCTGCAAACACGGAAGATACACAACCTCCAGGAGAATTCCCTCCTACTCCAGCAGAGAAACCTTCCTTTGAACCTCCAATCGACCCCCAATCCAGTAGCGAATCAGATATGGCTAGCACAAGAGGAGGGCCTTCTGGAGGAGGGAAATCTCGGGCAAGGCCTGAAGAAGAGGAGGTACCCACAGCATTTGAACCCCCTAAGTTTAAACTCCACCTCCCAGCAAAGTTCACGGGAGAAGGAAAGGACCTCAAACCTGAAGCCTTTGAACGATGGGCAACAGAACTCTCACACTTCCTACTCTTACAAGGAAAAGATGAGGAAGACCCTACAACTGGACTTATCATTGGATCATTTTGCGAAGGAAAGGCAACCGACGCATACCACCAATGCTATAAGGATTTCGGCGGAAATGTAAGATTAAGAGGATCTACAGTTCTCGATTACCTGAAAGGACGATTCCAATCCTCTATAACCAACGACCTCCTATACAACAAATTCATCCAGCTCCAGCAAGTTAACGGAACGCATGTCAACCGAATCACCGATGTGGCTACAGACCTAATAATGTAAAAGGACCGGATGGAGAGAGGAAGTATCTCCAAATGCATCCTGAAGCGACGATTTTACGACACCATGCACCCTACCCTCCGGCGAGAAGTAGAACCACTCGAGGAAGATGGCGATGATATTGCAGTAATAATTGCAAGAGCAGAACGAAAGGACGCCATTCTCCATGAGACCAAGGCCTACAAAACACAGACCTCCTCTAGTAGGAACAGCCAGCCACGACACAAAACCTTCAGCAACTCTGAAGACGATACCCCACAGGTTTTCAAGAAGAAAACAAAATCCTCCAAAGAATCGAGGCGGCAAAAAGGAGAATGTTTTGAATGTGGAAAAACAGGGCACATGGCAAAGAACTGTCTTACGAAGAAAGGAAAAGGAAAGGCAATTAAGCAAGAGGCATCGGCCAACAATGTTGAAAGTGATAACGCCCAATCCAGTGAATATGAAGAGATCCATATCGGATATATCGATGTGGAATGTCCCTTAACAGCTGTTCGACCTCCGGCTACATTCAAAGCACACAACGCTCTGGAAGGTACTATCCTGATCAATGGCAAAAGGGCTCGGGTCCTATTCGACACTGGCACAATTGGAAGAGATATGATCAGTAATGCCTTTGTCTCTGTCCATGGACTCCCCACTCGAGACCTTAACCAACCCATACCAGTCAATATGGCAGTAAAGGGATCACGATCCATAAGCCATAAAACCTCTAGTGCGACCATTCAACTTGGCTCTGCAGTCCTACTCCCCCAGGAAATGCTTGTTGGAAACTTAGCCAAATACGATGCCCTAATAGGCATTCCATTCCTAAACCGCCACAAAGCTATAATTAGGTGTGGGGAATCAACCATTGATTTCCCAGATCAGAAGGTCAGAGTCTCATGCAAGCCGACAAGCGGAGAATACCGAGCCGCAGTCTGTGAAGCAACTACCCAAAAACTATTGGATGAATAATCTGATGTCTTCTCTGATCAAATACCCGAAGAACTACCACCTATGAGAGAGGTGAACCACCACATCCGCCTCCGAGACCCCTCCAATCTCAAGAACCAACCCACCTACTCTGTTCCTGACGCATATAAAAGCCCACTTTGTGATTGGATCAACCAACAACAAAGAAGAGGAGTCATCTACCAGGCAGAAGCCCCAGGTGCTGCTCCTATGTTTGTTCAACCCAAAGCAGATGGCAAAAGAATTCGCCCCTTGGTTGATCTCAAACTACGGAACGAAAACACGGTTATGGACAGTTCCGCTATCCCAAACCAGACCCAGATTCTAAATTCAGTTGGACGTGCAAGATTCCGAAGTAAGATTGACCTAAGCGATGCCTACTTCCAAACAAGGTTAGATCCAGAAAGCGAACACTACAACAGTTTCAAAACACCCTTCGGAAGTTTCATTAGCCGAGTTATGCTACAAGGTGATATGAATGCGCCCGCCACCTTTATGCGAATTATGGAAAACCTCCTGAGCGAATACCTCCACCATTTTGTTTGGGTCTACATTGATGATATCCTCATCTTCTCGAACACCGCAACAGAACATGCCTACCATATAGGTTTGGTTTGTACCAAACTTAGGGAAGCTAAATTCTACGCTAGCAGAAACAAATCAATCCTGTTTGCCGATAAACTCGATATCCTAGGACATGTTATAGATGATGAAGGAATACATGCAGCCCCAGGAAAAATAGCCTGTTTAACGGAATGGTCGTCACCCCGAAATCAAAAAGAACTCATGCGATTCCTAGGACTAGTCAACTATATTGCCCAGTTCCTACCACACCATGCCACTGTGACAGCGCCGCTCACGGACCTTACCGGCAATGCAGAATTTGTCTGGACCCACACTCATGACCAAGCCTTTACCAACATCAAGGAATTGATAAAAAGCGCCAACGTTATACAACCTATTGACTACAGCAAACCAGAACCAATATGGCTTATTACTGATGCATCGGATGTTGGAGTTGGAGCATGGGTTGGGCAAGGGGCCTCCCATGAAACGGCAAGACCGGCGGCATTACACAGCAGGAAGTTCACTAACTCACAGATAAACTATGGGACAACAGACAAGGAAGCCCTGGCTGTGATTGATGCCCTCGCCGCTTTCAACCACATCCTCATGGGCAATACCTTCACTATTGTCACCGACCACCGACCTCTCACTAATCTTAAAACGGAAAGAATACCTGGAAGAAGAAGAACGAGATGGATCGGCGAGATCAGCAAATACGATACAAAAACCATCTATACACCTGGAAGAACGAACTACTTAGCTGATGCTCTCTCCCGCCTATATGAGAATCAAGACATCGTAGACCCTCCTCTCGTTCACGACCACACAAGACAAAACAAGGACAGCCCTGACGACACCTCCTATGAACAAGAACCATCGATGGCTACCGCCAGCCCTACCGCTCCCTCCAATCCTTTCTCTTACACCATGTACAGTGCTGCCGGAACAGAACGAGGAAAGGACCTTGATGAAGAATGGAAAGACAATTGCACGCTCCGCAGTACACCTCCTCACGAACTTGAACAAAGCAGACTCCACTGGTCCCACTCTTACCACGAAACCTGCCCTTTTCACCAGACTGAGATCAAGTTCGGCAACAGATACCAGCGACCGTACTATATGCCTGCTGACAATTCCAAAGACACCAGCTTCGACACCATAGAAGGAGCAGAAGACATGATCAATGAAGATGAATCGACCCAACCTCCTCCTACCGTTAATCCTGTTCCAACACGATACCAAGGTCTTGAAGAACTCGAACAAGCAGCAGCCTACGTAGATGCAATATCCTATTTACACCCCCCACAGTCAGCCCCACCATCCTCTCCTCCTATAATCTATTCATGACCACTATATGGTGGACCCTTTAGAGTATATAACAATGAAACCATTGTCTCGGTCATACCCCCTACTATTCCCGAGCATCGGCGTCAACTCTATGAAACCTTTGAGGAAGAGGAAGCCCCTATCGAACCACCAAGAGGATACCTAATCGAGGATGAACGAGATGTTAGATCGACCACAGAAGAATTAACCTCCTCTTTCCAAAGCCAAATGACAGCAGGATACCGCTATGACCCGATTTACTTCAAAGCCATGGATAGCTCCAGGCATGGAGACCTCGCCCCCTACAACATATCCAACGGAATGGTCTTTACCAGCACCCATTACGGAGAACATTGCCTATACATCCTGAAAGGCCATATGTTCAATGGAATGACAATTAGAGAATATGTCATATCCGAGATTCACAACAAAGGACACCACAGTGCGGACTGCAACCTTCAATATGCTTCAGAATATGTTTACTGGCCTGAGATGCGCAAGGATTTCCGCGATTTCGTCAAACAATGTGAACTCTGCCAGGTAAACAAGGAGCGAACACAACTACCTGAAGGAAAGGCACAGACTCTGCAACTACCATGTGAAATATTCGAATCATATGCCATCGATTTCGCAGGACCATTCAACAAGTCAGCAGGATATGATACCATCTTGGTAGCTGTGGATCGATTCTCTGGATACACATGGCTCATACCAATGAAAGTTACCGATTCCTCCAAAGACACCTGGAATAACCTCCAACGATACTTGTTTACCCCCCATGGGTACCCCTTATCTATTGTCAGTGATGCTAATCCCCGCTTTACCGCCAGATTCTGGAAGCAAACCTTGACCTCTCACGGAATAAACCACATTATAGCTGCCCCAGGACACCATGAGACTAATGGCCAAGCAGAACGGAAGATCCGCGAGGTTAAAACCGGAATTAGGAATATGATCAATGAACGACAAACCAACTGGGAACCAGCCCTTGTTGAGCTCGCGGCATATATCAATGCCGGGTTTTCAGATACCCTGGGAATGTCACCATATAAGGCAGTCTTTGGCTGCCAATACCCCCTCCTCACTACAACACTATTTAAGAACTCCTCTGTCCCCGCCTCCGAGGACCATTTAAACCGCCACCAAGCCATTCGGAACGATGCCTTCCAAGCTGTTTAGGCTGCCCAATTCCGAAGCACCACTACTGCCCAGAAACGATGACGCAAACATGTTCCCATCTCACCAGGAGATATGCTCATGGTTCACGGTAACATGTTCATTACCAATGACGGATGCAGTAAGAAACTGCAACCCTGATGGCGCAGACCCTTTAAAGTCATATCCTTTGATGAGCATACAGAGAACTACACTGTCCAGATGGATGGACGCATGTACCGCCGCAATACTGCAGTCTTTCACGCCTCTGCTGTCAAACGATTCCAGCAAATGACGACTCCAAGTTCCCTGGAAGGACCCACTCTCGACCTGCACCTATCATCATTGAAAGAAAGATGAATGGGAAGTTGAAGAAATCCGAGACCACCGCCTTTGGCATGGAAATGATCAGTTCCTAGTCAAATGGAAAGGGTATCCGACGAGCGAGAACAGCTGGGAACCACTAAAAGGACTAGAGCACGCTATGGAAATGGTAAACGAATGGTGGAAAGACAATATGCCAAAACGAATCCCGCCCTCCAATGATCAACTATATCACCATGTGCTGGACACCTACAATGCCAGAAACTGAGCGTTGGCACGCAGAACTCGAAGCTAGAGAGGGATTTTGGGCACCATACTTTGAGTCAGAGTTCGAAAGCAGCGATGAGGAAAATCAAGCAATAGAGCAGGCTCTCGACAACCATATCTAGTCACCAATCACAATCCGAATACCATAACGATGTCAAACTATGTGGAGCTCAATGTGAGGCAGCGACAACAAGTTGTTGGACTGTTGTTGAACCGCGATGCTATCCAACTTGAAGACTATTTCGAAAGCCTCTGGATTGACTGCTGTCCTGATTGCGATCATGCTTGGGTTGATGTACAGTACGAATCTGGTATTCGTGACTACTGTAATTTAGATTTCTTCGAGTCAAAGTGTTTTCTTAGAGTTTCCTCTTGTCCCTGGTGTGACACTTACGATGAAGGATTTTTAGCGGAAACTGAAGCCATGAGTTTCTCAGAATCCGCTTTTGATGATTACTAGCTTTTGTTTGTTTAAACAGTTGTTTTGTTTTAGGGAATGTAACCGGTACGGGTACTCGGTTATTGGTTTTGTTTTATGTTTTGTTTTAAGTATCGCTTGATACTTGGTTTGTTTTAAGTATCGTTTGATACTTGGTTTTGTTTTATGTTTTGTTTTAAGTATCGCTTGATACTTGGTTTGGTTTAAGTATCGTTTGATACTTGATTTTACTTTATGTTTGTTTTAAGTATCACTTTGATACTTAAAGAGTTTAACCAAAGCGTATCGATTGATACCTTTGATTAGTTTCGTGCATGCTAGACATCAACAGATTTGTGTATTTAAAGACCGCCTGTTTCTACGATAGAAAAGGCAGACTTTGACAGACAGTATTTCAATATACTTGGTTGAACGGTTACTTCTTTGTTCCTCAGTACGCCCTCGAAGCCTGCTTTGGTTTTCACCTCTCGCCTCCTCTGTGGAAGAGCAGGTCACCTGCCAATTATCGTATCTATTACCGATAACGTGATTAGCACCTTGCGAACACGTTACAAAACCTGTTCTGGGACTATTCAACTTGGTTCTGCTATACTACCCCTCCAAGAAAAGCTGATTGGAAACCTAGCCAAATACGATGCCCAAATAGGCATGCCATTCCTGAACCACCACAAAGCTATAATCAGGTGTGGGGAATCAACCATCAAATTTCCCAGATCAGAAGGTCAGAGTCTCATGCAAGCCATCAAGCGGAGAGTACGGAGCCGCAGTCTGTAAAGCAACTACCCAAAAACTATTGGATGAATACTCTGATGTTTTCCCCGATCAAATACCCGAAGAACTACCACCTATGAGAGAGGTGAACCATCACATCCGCCTCCGTGACCTCTCCAATCTCAAGAACCAACCCACCTACTCTATTCCTGACTCATACAAAAGCCCACTTTGTGATTGGATCAACCAACAACAAAGAAGAGGAGTCATCTACCGGGCAGAAGCCCCAGGTGCCGCTCCTATGTTTGTTCAACCAAAAGCAGATGGCAAAAGAATCCGCCCCTTGGTTGATCTCAAGCTACCGAACGAAAACATGGTTATGGACAGCTCCGCTATCCCAAACCAAACCCAGATACTAAATGCAGTTGGACGGGTTAGATTCCGAAGTAAGATTGACCTAAGCGATGCCTACTTCCAAACAAGGTTAGACCCAGAAATCGAACGCTACAACAGTTTCAAAACACCCTTCGGAAGTTTCATTAGCCAAGTTATGTTACAAGGTGATATGAATGCGCCCGCCACCTTTATGCGAATTATGGAAAACCTCCTAAGCGAATACCTCCACCATTTTGTTTGGGTCTACATTGACGATATTCTCATCTTCTCGAACACCGCAACAGAACACGCCTACCATATAGGTTTGGTTTGTACCAAACTTAGGGAAGCTAAATTCTACGCTAGCAGAAAAAAATCAATCCTTTTTGCCGAGAAACTCGATATTCTAGGACATGTTATAGATGATGAAGGAATACATGCAGCCCCAGGAAAAATAGCCTGTTTAATAGAATGGTCGACACCCTGGAATCAAAAGGAACTCATGCGATTCCTAGGACTAGTCAACTATATTGCCCAGTTCCTACCACACCATGCCACTGTGACAGCGCCGCTCACAGACCTTACCGGCAATGCAGAATTTGTCTGGACCCACACTCATGACCAAGCCTTTACCAACATCAAGGAATGGATAAAAAATGCCAACGTTATACAACCTATCGACCACAGCAAACCAGAACCAATATGGCTGATTACTGATGTATCGGATGTTGGAGTTGGAGCATGGGTTGGACAAGGAGCTTCCCATGACACGGCAAGACTGGCCGCTTTACACAGCCGAAAGTTCACTAATTCACAGATGAACTATGGGATAACAGACATGGAAGCCCTTGCTGTGATTGATACCCTCGCCGCTTTCAACCACATCCTCATCGGCAATACCTTCACTATTGTCACCGACCACTAACCTCTCACTAATCTTAAAACAGAAAGGATACCTGGAAGGATTAGAACAAGATCGATAGGCGAAATCAGCAAATACGATGCAAAAATCATCTACACTCTTGGAAGAACGAACTATTTAGCTGATGCTCTCTCCCGCCTATATGAGAATCAAGACCTCGCAAATCCTCCCCTTGTTCACGACCATACAAGACAAAGCGAGGACAGCCCTGACGACACCTCCTATGAACAAGAACCATCGATGGCTGCAGCTAGCTCTGCCACTCCCTCCAATCCTTTCTCTTACACCATGTACAGTGCTGCCGGAACAGAACGAGCAAAGGACATTGATGAAGAATGGAAAGACAATTGCACGCTCCGCAGCATACCTCCTCACGAACTTGAACAAAGCAGGCTCCACTGGTCCCACTGTTATCACGACACCTGCCCTTTTCACCAGACTGAGATCAAGTTCGGCAACAGATACCAGCGACCGTACTATATGCCTGCTGACGATTCCAAAGACACCAGCTTTGACACCGTAGAAGGAGCAGAAGAGATGATCAATGAAGATGAATCGACCCAACCTCCTCATACCCTTAATCCTGTTCCAACATGATACCAAGGTCTTGAAGAACTTGAACAAGCAGCAGCCTACGTAGATGCAATATCCTATTTACACACAGCACAGTCAGCCCCGCCACCCTCTCCTCCCATAATCGATTCACGACCAATATATGGTGGACCCTTACGAGTATATAACAATGACACCATTGTCTCGGTCATACCCCCTACTATTCCCGAGCCTCTGTGTCAACTGTACGAAACCTTTGTGGAAGAGGAAGCCCCTATCGAACCAACAAGAGGATCCCTAATCCAGGACGAATGAGATGTTAGATCAACCACAGAAGAATTAACCTCCTCTTTCCGAAGCCAAATGATAGCAGGATATCGCTGTGACCCAATTTACTTCCAAGCCATGAATAGCTCCAGGCATGGAGATCTTGCTCCCTACAACATATCAAACGGAATGGTCTATACATGTAACCGGTACGGGTACTCGGTTATTGGTTTTGTTTTATGTTTTGTTTTGACTATCGCTTTGATACTTGGTTTGTTTTAAGTATTGTTTGATACTTGGTTTTGTTTTATGTTTTGTTTTAATTATCGCTTTGATACTTGGTTTGTTTTAAGTATTGTTTGATACTTGGTATTGTTTTATGTTTTGTTTTAACTATCGCTTTGATACTTGGTTTTGTTTTATGTTTTGTTTTAAGTATCGCTTTGATACTTGGTTTGTTTTAAGTATCATTTGATACTTGGTTTTGATTTATGTTTTGTTTTAAGTATCGCGTTGATACTTGGGTTGTTTTAAGTATCGTTTGATACTTGGTTTTGTTTTATGTTTTGCTTTAAGTATCGCTTTGATACTTAAGGAGTTTTACCAAAGAGTATCAGTTGATATCTTTGATTAGCTTCGTTCATGCTAGACATGAACAGATTTGTGTATTTAAAGACTGCCTGTTTCTACGATAGAAAAGGCAGACTTCGACAGACAGTATTTCAATATACTTGGTTGAACGGTTACTTCTTTGTTCCTCAGTACACCCTCGAAGCCTCCTTTAGTTCTCAGCTCTCGCCTCCTCTCTGGAAGAGCAGGCCACCTGCCAACTATCGTACCTTTACCGATAACGTGATTAGCCCCTTGCGAACACGTTACATTTGTTTAACCTCAGCAAGTGGTTAAGAACCTGTACCCGGATTTAGGCCTGATCAACCTATCGATATCCACCATAGAATGCTAGCGGAGAGAAGCGGCAGAATCACAGCACATTCGGCTTCATCTCAAACCCAAGATAGAATCTTTGACGACCAGGAGTGGGAAACAAATCCAACGGCAAGACCTTACAAGAAAGAAACAACCCCGGCGCTCTGCTAAAGAGCCGGGCGATCCTGCAAACACGGAAGATACACAACCTCCAGGAGAATTCCCTTCTGCTCCAGCAAAGAAGCCTTCCTTTGAACCTCCAATCGACCCCCAATCTAGTAGCGAATCAGATATGGCTAGTACAGGAGGAGGGCCTTCTGGAGGAGGGAAATCTCGGGCAAGGCCTGAAGAAGCGGAGGTACCCGCAGCATTTGAACCCGCTAAGTTTAAACTCCACCTCCCAGCGAAGTTCACAGCCGAAGGGAAAGACCTCAAACCTGAAGCCTTTGATCAATGGGCAACAGAACTCTCACACTTCCTACTCTTACAAGGAAAAGATGTGGAAGACCCTACAACCGAACTTATCATTGGATCATTTTGCGAAGGAAAGGCAACCGACGCATACCACCAATGCTATAAGGATTTCGTTGGGAATGTAAGATTAAGAGGATCTACAGTTCTCGATTACCTGAAAGGACGATTCCAATCCTCTATAACCAACGACCTCCTATACAACAAATTCATCCAGCTCCAGCATGTTAACGGAACGTATGTTAAACGAATCACCGATGTGGCTACGGACCTAATAATGTATAAGGACCGGATGGAGAGAGGAAGTATTTCCAAATACATCCTGAAGCGACGATTCTACGACACAATGCACCCTACCCTCTGGCGAGAAGTAGAACCACTCGAGGAAGCTGGCGATGATATTGCAGTAATAATAGCAAGATCAGAATGAAAGGACGCCATTCTCCATGAAACCAAGGCCTACAAAACACAGACCTCCTCTAGTAGGAACAGCCAGCCATGACACAAAACTTCCCGCAACTCTGAAGACAATACCCCACGGAATTTCAAGAAGAAAACAAAATGCTACAAAGAATCGAGACGGCAAAAAGGAGAATGTTTTCAATGTGGAAAAGCAGGGCACATGGCAAAGAACTGTCCTACGAAGAAAGGAAAATGAAAGGCAATTAAGCGAGAGGCATCGGCCAACAATGTTGAAAGCGATAACACCCAATCCAGTGAATAGGAAGAGATCCATATTGGATATATCGATGTGGAATGTAACAGTGTTCGACCTCCGGCTACATTCAAAGCGCACACCACTCTGGAAGGTACTATCCTGATCAATGGTAAAAGGGCTCGAGTCCTATTCGATACTGGCGCAATTGGAAGAGATATGATCAGTAATGCCTTTGTCTCTGTCCATGGACTCCCAACCCGAGACCTTAACCAACCCATACCAGTCAATATGGCAGAAAAAAGGATCACGATCCACAAGCCATAAAACGTGTTCTGCGACTATTCGACTTGCTTCTGCTATACTACCCCCCCAGGAAATGCTGCTTAGAAACCTTGCCAAATACGATGCCCAAATAGGCATGCCATTCCAGAACCGCCACAAAGTTATAATCAGGTGAGGGGAATCAACCATTGATTTCCCAGATCAGAAGGTCAGAGTCTCATATAAGCCAACAAGCGGAGAGTACCGCGCGGCAGTCTGTGAAGCAACTACCCAAAAACTATTGGATGAATACACTGATGTCTTTCCTGATCAAATACCCGAAGAACTACCACCTATGAGAG
Source organism: Tuber melanosporum (assembly GCF_000151645.1). Lineage (NCBI taxonomy): Eukaryota > Fungi > Ascomycota > Pezizomycetes > Pezizales > Tuberaceae > Tuber > Tuber melanosporum. The sequence goes on along the minus strand of NW_003299150.1, from coordinate 778,588 downwards.
AGGTTAACCACCACATCCGCCTCCGTGACCCCTCCAATCTCAAGAACCAACCCACCTACTCTATTCCTGACGCATACGAAAGCCCACTTTGTGATTGCATCAATCAACAATAAAGAAGAGGAGTCATCTACCAGGCAGAAGACCCAGGTGCCGCTCCTATGTTTGTTCAACCCAAAGCAGATGGCAAAAGAATCCGACCCTTGGTTGATCTCAAACTACGGAAAGAAAACACGGAAATAGACAGCTTCGCTATCCCAAACCAAACCCAGATTCTAAATGCAGTTGGACGGGCTAGATTCCGAAGTAAGATTGACCTAAGCAATGCCTACTTCCAAACAAGGTTAGACCCAGAAAGCGAACGCTACAACAGTTTCAAAACACTCTTCGGAAGTTTTATTAGCAGAGTTATGTTACAAGGTGATATGAATGCGCCTGCCACCTTTATGCGAATTATGGAAAACCTCCTAAGCGAATACCTCCACCATTATGTTAGGGTCTACATTGATGATATTCTCATCTTCTCAAACACCGAAATTGAACATGCCTACCATACAGGATTGGTTTGTACCAAACTAAGGGATGCTAAATTCTATGCTATCAGAACCAAATCAATTCTGTTTGCTCATAAACTCAATATCCTAGGACATGTTATAGATGATGAAGGAATACACGCAGCCCCTGGAAAAATAGCCTGTTTAACGGAATGGTCAACACTCCAGAATCAAAAGGAACTCATGCGATTCTTAGGACTAGTCAACTATATTTCGCAGTTCCTCCCACACCACACCACTGTGACAGCACCGCTCACAGACCTTACCGGCAATGCAGAATTTGTCTGGACCCACACTCATGACCAAGCCTTTACCAACATCAAGGAATTGATTAAAAACGCCAACGTTATTCAACCTATCGACTATAGTAAACCAGAACCGATATGGCTGATTACTGATACATCGGATGTTGGAGTTGGAGCATGGGTTGGGCAAGGGGCCTTCCATGAAACGGCAAGACTGGCGGCATTACACAGCAGGAAGTTCACTAACTCACAGATGAACTATGGGACAACAGACAAGGAAGCCCTTGCTGTGATTGATGCCCTCGCCGCTTTCAACCACATCCTCATGGGCAATACCTTCACTATTGTCACCAACCACCAACCTCTCACGAATCTTAAAAGGGAAAGAATACCTGGAAGAAGAAGAACAAGATGGATAGGCGAGATCAGCAAATGCGATGCAAAAATCATCTATACCCCTGGATGAATGAACTATTTAGCTGATGCTCTCGCCCGCCTATATGAGAATCAAGACATCGCAGACCCTCCTCTCGTTCACCACCACACAAGACAAAGCGAGGACAGCCCTGACGACACCTCCTATGAACAAGAACCATCGATGGCTATCGCCAGCCCTGCCACTCCCTCCAATCCTTTCTCTCACACCATGTACAGTACTGTCGGAACAGAACGAGAAAAGGACATTGATGAAGAATGGAAAGACAACTGCACGCTCCGCAGCACTCCTCCTCACGAACTTGAACAAAGCAGACTCCACTGGTCCCACTGTTACTACGACACCTGCCCTTTTCACCAGACTGAGATCAAGTTCGGCAACAGATACCGGCGACCGTACTATATACCTGCTGACGATTCCCAAGACACCAGCTTCGACACCGTAGAGGAGAGCAGAAGAGATGATCAATGAAGATGAATCGACCCAACCTCCTCATACCCTTAATCCTGTTCCAACACGATACCAAGGTCTTGAAGAACTCGAACAAGCAGCAGTCTACGTGGATGCAATCTCCTATTTACACCCCCCACAGTCAGCCCCGCCATCCTCCCCTCCCATAATCGATTCACGACCACTATATGGTGGACCCTTACGAGTATATAACAATGAAACCATTGTCTCGGTCATACCCCCTACTATTCCCGAGTATCGGCGTCAACTCTATGAATCCGGTGAGGAAGAGGAAGCCCCTATCGAACCAACAAGAGGATCTCTAATCGAGGATGAACGAGATGTTAGATCGACCACAGAAGAATTAACCTCCTCTTTCCGAAACCAAATGATAGCAGGATACCGCCATGACCCGATTTACTTCAAAGCCATGGATAGCTCCAGGCATGGAGACCTCGCCCCCTACCACATATCAACTGGAATGGTCTATACCAGCACCCGTTACAGTGAATACTGCCTATACATACCAAAAGCCCATATGTTCAATGGAATGACTATTAGGGAATATGTCATCTCCGAAATCCACAACAAAGGACACCATAGTGCGGACCGCAACCTCCAATATACCTCAGAATATGTTTACTGGCCTGAAAAGCGAATGGACCTCCGCGATTTTGTCAGGCAATGCGAACTCTGTCAGGCAAATAAGGAGCGAACACAACTTCCTGAAGGAAAAGCTTAGACCCTCCAACTATCATGTGAAATATTTGAATCCTATGCCATCGATTTCCCAGGACCATTCAACAAGTCCGCCGGATATGACACCATCTTGGTAGCTGTGGATCGATTGTCTGGATACACCTGGTTAATACCTATGAAGGTTACCGACTCTTCCAAAGACACCTGGAATCAACCTCCAACGCATACTTGTTTACCCCCCACGGGTACCCCTTATCTATTGTCAGTGATGCTGATCCCCACTTTACCACCAGATTCTGGACGCAAACCTTGACCTCTCTCGGAATAAACCACATTATGGCTGCCCCTGGACATCATGAGACAAATGGCCAAGCAGAAAGAAAGATTCGCGAAGTTAAGACCGGAATTAGGAATATGATCAATGAACGACAAATAAACTGGGAACCAGCCCTTGTTGAGCTCGCTGCATATATCAACGCCGGATTTTCGGATACCTTGGGGATGTCACCATACAAGGCAGTCTTTGGCCGTCAATACCCCCTCCTACCTACAACACTATTCAAAAACTCCTCAGTCCCTGCCTCTGATGACCACCTTAACCGCCATCAAGCAATCCGGAATGATGCCTTCCAAGCTGTTAAAGCTGCCAGATTCCGAAGTACCACCACCGCTCAGAAGCGATGACGCAAACATGTCCCTATCCCACCAGGTGATATGCTCATGGTGCATGGAAACATATTCATTACCAATGTCGGACGCAGCAAGAAACTGCAACCCCGATGGCGAGGAGCTTTTAAGGTCTTATCCTTTGACGAACATACAGAGAACTACACTGTCCAAATGGATGGACGCATGTACCACCGCAATACTGCAGTATTCCACGCCTCTGCTGTCAAACGATTCCACCCAAATGACGATTCTAAGTTCCATGGAAGAACCCACTTGCGACCCGAACCTATCATCATTGAGAAGAAAGATGAATGGGAAGTTGAAGAAATCCGAGACCACCGCCTTTGGCATGGAAATGATCAATTCTTAGTCAAATGGAAAGGATATCCAACGAGCGAAAACAGTTGGGAACCACTGGAAGGACTAGAGCACGCCATGGAAATGGTGAATGAGTGGTGGAAAGAAAACATGCCAAACGAATCCCTCCCCCCGACAATCAATTATATCACCATGTGCTGGACACCTAAAAGGCCAGAAACTGAGCGATGGCATGCAGAACTCGAAGTTAGAGATGGAGCTTTGGGCACCACACTTTGAGTCGGAGTTTGAAAGTAGCGATGAGGAGAATCAAGCTATGGAGCAGGCCCTCGACAACTTTATCTAGTCACCAATTACCATCCAAATACCATAACGATGCCAAACTATGTGGAGCACAATGTGAGGCAGCAACAACAGGTTGTTGCACTGTTGTTGAACCACGATGCTATCCAACTTGAAGACTATTTCGAAATCCTCTGGATTGACTACTGTCCTGATTGCGATCATGCTTGGGTTGATGTACAGCATGAATCTGGTATTCATGACTACTGTGATTTAGATTTCTTCGAGTCTAAGGGTTTCCTTAGAGTTTCTTCTTGCCCCTGGTGTGATACTTATGATGAAGAATTTCTTGCAGAACCTGAGGCCATGAGTTTCTCAGAATTCGCTTTTGATGATTATTAGGTTTTGTTTGTTTAAACAGTTGTTTTGTTTTGGGGAATGTAACCGGTACGGGTACTTGGTTATTGGTTTTGTTTTATGTTTTGTTTTAAGTATCGCTTTGATACTTAAGGAGTTTTACCAAAGAGTATCAGTTGATACCTTTGATTAGTTTCGTTCATGCCAGACATGAACAGATTTGTGTATTTAAAGACCGCCTGTTTCTATGATAGAAAAGGCAGACTTCGACAGATAGTATTTCAATATACTTGGTTGAACGGTTACTTCTTTGTTCCTCAGTACACCCTCGAAGCCTCCTTTAGTTCTCAGCTCTCGCCTCCTCTCTGGAAGAGCAGGCCATCTGCCAACTATCGTATCTTTACCGATAACGTGATTAGCACCTTGCGAACACGTTACATATTGTGTATTCGCATTGATGGGGGAAGGTCGAGTTTGTAAGCTCGGCTACCCACTTTTTCCAATATCCTGAATGGTCCAATTTTCTTGTAGTCCAGTTTCTTTGATGGTCGTGTCGTATGGATATTGCGTAGTATTAGCCATACCATGTTTCCTGGTTGTATGTTTGGATTCGGTCTTCGGTGCTTATCGTATTGTTCTTTTTGCCATTATTGGGCTTGACTCATCTCGTATTGTAAGGTTTCATGTAGTTTTCCCATATCCGCTTTCTCCGGTATCACATCATTAATCGTATGATATGTGGTCTGACTTTGTGGATGTTGTCGGTAATTCGCGAAGAAGGGTGTCGTGCCAATTGTTTCTTGCTTTCCATTGTTGTATGCGAATTCGGCCATCGATAACAGCTTGTACCAATCATCTTGCTGATAATTGACATAGGCCCTTAAATATTGTTCGAGTATCGCATTTACCCGTTCTGTTTGTCCATCTGTTTGTGGGTGGAACGCTGTGCTCATTCTGTTTTGTATTCCCATTTCTCCGGTTACTTTCTTCCATAGTCCCGATGTGAAGAGTGTTCCTCAATCGGTAATGATATTCTTTGGGAGGCCGTGAAGTCGAAAGACCTCTCGGAAGAATGTTTGTATAAAATCCCTCGTGTTGATGTCTTTTCTAACCGGAATGAAATGACTCATTTTGGTCAGGCGATTCACCACGACCAAGATGCTATCACAATTTTCCGATGTTGGTAGGTCCGTGATGAAATCTATAGTAATAGTTTCCCATGGTTGTTCAGAGACTTCGTTTGATTTTAGTAATTCATATGGTGCGTGTTTAGCCGTTTTCGTTCTTTGGCATATGTCGCAGTTTTTGACATATCGTTTGACATCTTCGCACAGTCCTGGCCAATAGAATGATCTTGTGATGAATTCCGTGGTTTTAGCCGTTCCTCCGTGTCCTGCCATTCAGATATCATGGTGTTGTCGTATGATGTCTGTCCTTATCTCCTCTTCTTCTGGGATCCATTGTTTTCCATCGTACCACATATTTCCGTCCTTCCATTGGCATATCCCCTGTGCAATTCCTTTCATCTCCTTTTTTCCTTCTTCCAAGGCTTCTCTTATTGCCTGGATTGTTTTGTCTTTCTCGTTTGCATCCTCAATTCCTCTTTCCTTCTTTGATGTGAATTGGATAACCTCCATGGCCTCGAAGTACGTTTTTGGTAATAGGGTCCGTGTTTTTTGTTTGATCCTTTCATCTTCTTTCGTTTGTGGTTTGTCGCTTGCAATCCTTGTGAGAGCATCTGGCTTTCCGCTCTCTTTTCCTGGTCGGTATTCGATTTTGAAGTTGTATTTGCTAAGGTACTCCATCCATCTAATCTGGCGGTCGTTCAATTCTTTCGTGGTCATGAATGGGACCAGGTTCTTGTGGTCGGTTAGAACTCGGACTGGATGGTCGTTGTTTGAAATGTATCTCCTCCATTCTTGTAATGCTTGAACTATCGCTAATAGATCTTTGTTTGCAACATCGTAGTTGCACTCTGCAGGGGTCATTGTCTTGGATCGGTAAGACACTGGCCTCCATTTTCCATCATCGCACTGTTGCGATAGTATGCCTGAGCATACATATTTTGAGGCATCCGTTTCGATCATTGTCTTTCGGTTTGGGTCGAAATGACCCAGTATGGGTGCTGATGTTAGATGCGTTCGTATTGCATCATATGCTTTTTGTTCGTTTTCTCCCCATTCCCATTTCTTGTCTTTCTTCGTAAGGTTATAGAGTGGTTTTGCAAGCCTGCTAAATCCCTCGATGAACCTTCGATAAAAGTTGCAGAATCCCATAAAGCACTGAACATCTGTTTTGTTGTTTGGTTTGTCCTAGTCCCAAATGGCTACTGTTTTAACTGGGTCAACCTTGACCCCACTTCAATTGATGATAAATCCAAGGTATTCTGTTTCTTCCTTATGGAATTCGCATTTTGTTGGTTTGATCTTCATTCCTGATCCTTGTATTACCGCCATGATGTTGCTGATATCTTTTTGGTGTTGTTGTATGTTTTCCGAATATATGAGTACATCGTCCAGGTATACGATGCAACATATGTCGAGGTACTTATTAAGTACCCTGTTGATCCATCTCTGGAATGAAGCCGGTGTGTTGGTTAGCCCGAAAGGCATAACCAAGTATTCAAACATTCCGTATCTGGAGGCGAATGTAGTCTTCCATTCCTCTCCTGCCTTGATGCGTATATTGTGGTATGCGTCTTTGATGTCGAGTTTGGTGAAATATTTTGCTGATGGTAGTCTGTCCAATGCTTCCCCAATCAAGGGTAGTGGATATCGGTCTTTCTTGGTAACCGAATTGAGGGCCCTGTAGTCCACACAGAGTCTCATTTTTCCGTCTTTCTTTTTGACGAATAGTATTGGAGATCCTCCTGACGCGAAAGAGTCTCAGATCCATCCTCTCTTTAGGTTTTGCTCGATATACTTCCTAAGTTCTTCGAGCTCTGCTTCCCCTAGGGGGTATAACTTCTTATAGGGAATTTCTTTTGTTTTTCCCGTTTTTTCGTCTTTGTCCAACTGAATTTCGTGGTCGATTCCTGGTCTTCGAGGTGCTAGCTCCATAGCCTCCTCTTCTTGGAATAGATTTGTGAATCGGTGATATTCTTTTGGAATCAATTCTCTCCATCCCTTTTTGCTTTGGTATTTCTTGTCCTGGATTGCTAGTTCTGTGCTGATGTTGATTTTTGCTAGAACTGCTTTCTTGTCTTCGTATGTCCATTTGAGAATTCCTGTTGTATCTCCTCTTCGATAATATCGTCCAAAGGCTTGTGCTGTGATCTCTTTGATCTCAATTCTTTTTGTTGTATCGAGCTGGTTTTGGTCCGTACTTCCAAATCCCTTGTTTCCTCTCATGTTTTCTTCCAGTTGATTTACTTCATGCAGATCCTCTTTGTTGATTTTTTCGATTATCAACTGTGCGATTCGATCGCCTTTCTGGACTTGGTAGTCCTCTTAAGCTAGGTTGGCCAGGACCACTTTGATTTCACCGGTATAGTCGACGTCGATCACTCCTGCCATGGTCATGAGTCTGTGTTTGACCGCTAGACCACTGCGGGGTGCTATTCGTCCATAGGTGCCTGCTGGGAGTCCAATGGCTATTCCCGTTGCTATCGTTGCCTGCCCATTGGCTGGTATCTTGATTCCTTCGTTGGCATATAGGTCGTGTCCTGCTGCCCCTTTGGAACCCTTGGTAGGCACTTTTGCCTCTTGGTCCAGTCTTTGTATCCGGACCCTTTTGTCTTGCCGCATCTCAGCAAACTTTGCATGTAATGTTTCTTCTTCCGCTTCTCGTATTGGTGTGAAGTAGACTACAGGTGAACTGTTGAGACATTGTGTCGCACATAGTTCACCTGTAAACGTCATCTTGTTCTCGTTCCACTCGATCGTTCTATTATGCTTCCGTAACCATGGCATACCTAGGACTATCTCATGGTTCTTTAGATCTGCCACTTGAAAGGTTGCCGTTTCCCTATGGCTGTCAATGTCCATAGGTACTGTCGCTGTATGGGTTATAGGACCCATAGCGCTTGGCTTTCCATCCGCTAGGTAGACTTGTCTTGCTTTCTTCGCTTATTTAGTGTGGAGGCCGTATTTGTCGCATATTTCTTTGTCGATGAAGTCTTCAGTGGCCCCCGAGTCGAGCATTGCATATATTGTTGTTTCTTTACTTTCTCTGTTGTATATCTTCGTTTTGATCATCACATGATCTCCATCTCCTTCTTCTCTTTGCGTGTGTAGTGCCGTGTAGTAGTTCGCTAATTTGATGGGTTTTCCAGGTCCACATCTTGGGTCTCCCAGACCACCGTTTACTGGGGACCCTCTTCGTTTTCCGCCGGTGAATCCTCTGCTATCATTTTGTGGATGTTGCTTCTTTCCTGATTTTGGAAACGATTATTTCCAGTAGCTCTGTTTCCCTGGTATCCGTTGTCCAGTCGGCTTCTGCATTCTCGTATCCAATGCCCTGCTTTTCCACACCTTAGGCATAGTTTCCCATTCATTCTTCTGGCGTATTCTTCCTTAAACAGATTCAGAGCAGGCCCTGATCTTGATTTGTCCAATTCCATTGGTTCGCCTGGTGGTAATGCTCGACTTTCTCCTCGAGGTACTTGCGGTTTGAAGGTCCCATCCACATTCCTGGATGATTGGACCATCCTATGTGCTATAGTATTTTCCGCGTTGCTCCAAACCATGTTTAATTTGCTTTCTTTATCGATTGCCCATCTTGCAAATCGTTCGGCTGTCGTATAGCGCAGGTCAGAGATTCCCCATACCTCTCGGAGTCTCTCGCTGCAGTTTCTCAGGAGGATGATGTAGAGAGTCGCGTCATCAAACTCAGCCTCGTATTCCAACAGTCGACATTCGTTCCAGTATGCTGAGAACGTTTGTTTTCCTTGCTGGAGTTTTTCTAGCTTTCGTCTTGCTGCTTCTTTGGCGTTGGGGTCTCTAAATTGTTCAAAGAGTGTCGCCTTGAACTCTTCGTACATGACCCATTCCCTCTGTTTCCTTCCATCTTGGAAGGGCATGATCCATTGTCCCGCGAGTCCTCTGAGTAGAGATTCCACATATGGAATCTTAATTTCATCATGGTGATCTCCATATCCCTTAACTGCAAAATATCCCTCGCATTGCGCTAAGAATATTCGTAGCTTATCTTCGGCTCCTTCGTATGTGTCGCGCTCCTTTGCTTTTGGTCGTTGGACATTTCCTTGCCCTGTATTTCGCGTGGCTGCAAGAAATGCCTGAAACTGATTTTCAGTCATTCCAAGTATGCTGGTTCCTGGTGCAGGAGCAGCTGGGGCCGGTGGCCCAGGTACTGCAGATCCCGACATTCTCTCGGGTTGTGGCGTTCCAGCAGGAGAGCTATCAACTGGTGATCCTTTCTCTGGGGTTACTGGGCTTGCTGCTCTCGAGGGTTCTGCTGAGACGTGATCTAGGGCGTCGCTGAATCCTCCTAGATTAAGATTTTGATCGTCGATGTCAATATCTCCTTCCGGATCTGGGTTGAAGGATGCCGTCTTGTATCGTTTGGCCTCGCACTAGGTGACGCTTTGTAATGTAACGATCCCCTTTCAGATAGTTAGTTCTTGGCGACGGGGAACGATACTTACCTTTTCTTTCCTTGTCTTACGATAGCTCTAGGCTTCTGCCTATGTTACCGATAGTATAAGACCTTTGTCTTCTATCGGAAACACCTATCGTAAGCTTTCTCTAACTCGTCTTCGTAACGAGTGCTTCTTGGTATAATGAAAAGGTTGCAATAAGGATAAAGATCGTAAAGGTGTTTTATATTCGTTAAAGTAATATGTAGGAAAAGTACTTTGAACAAAGCGTGAAGAACCTATCTTCCTCGGCCGCATCGGCCGCCTTATATAGTGTTCTTCCCGCCTTTAATCATGTGACCTAAAGTGGTCACATGTGCAAAACCAAATCAAAACAAACTAGTCATGTGACCAAAGTGATCAAATGCTCAAAACCCATGACCTTATAGCGAGGTCATATGCAAAACTCATAAACCAATCATAATGCAATAAGCAAGTCATATGACTCGACTGAGTCATATGCACAAAACCCATGACATCATAATGAGGTCATGTACGAAACATAAATCATATGCGCAAGGCTTGCCCGTAAGGCAGACTCATAAGGCATACTCGTCAGGCGCATGTCCCATGACTTATACTTGAGCCATGTGCGAAAGCATCACAAATCCCACACATAACTAATCATACAACCCGAATGGGTTATATGCGTGCAACAATAACATACCTGTGACTCATAACCATGTGTCACGTGAAAACCCTTTCCTTACTAAGCCACGTTCATGACACTTATGATGAAGAGTTTTTAGTGGAAACTGAAGCCCTTAGTTTCTCGGACTCCGCTTTTGATGATTATTAGGTTTTGTTGGTTTAAACAGTTGTTCTGTTTTGGGGAATGTAACCGGTACGGGTACTTGGTTATTGGTTTATGTTTTATGTTTTGTTTTAAGTATCGCTTTGATACTTGGTTAGTTTTAAGTATCGTTTGATACTTGGTTTTGTTTTATGTTTTGGTTTAAGTATCGCTTTGATACTTGGTTAGTTTTAAGTATCGTTTGATACTTGGTTTTGTTTTATGTTTTGTTTTAAGTATCGCTTTAATACTTGGTTAGTTTTAAGTATCGTTTGATACTTGGTTTTGTTTTATGTTTTGTTTTAAGTATCGCTTTGATACTTAAGGAGTTTTACCAAAGTGTATCGATTGATACCTTTGATTAGTTTCGTTCATGTTAAGACATGAACAGATTTGTGTATTTAAAGACCGCCTGTTTCTATGATAGAAAGGGCAGACTTCGACAGACAGTATTTCAATATACTTGGTTGAACAGTTACTTCTTTGTTCCTCAGTACACCCTCGAAGCCTCCTTTAGTTCTCAGCTCTCGCCTCCTCTCTGGAAGAGCAGGCCACCTGCCAACTATCGTACCTATTACCGTTAACGTGATTAGCACCTTGCGAACACGTTACAATTTACATGATTGTCATCGTCACTTTGCCTCAGGAGTCTTGATGCGCACTACGATAGGAAGATACTATTGGCCTACTTGGACAAAGGATATACGTCTCTACTGCGCATCGTGTCCAAGCTGCCAAATGATCGGGTCCTTGAAACACTCAGTTAGTCAAATGTCAATTGTCCATCTCCAACTGCTAGACATGATGGGCTTCGATTTTGTTGGCCAATTTCCTGAGACCCCACTTGGTAACAAATACATCAGTATTGGCGTGAATTATTTTACTCAGTTTCTCTTCGGCAAAGCAGTTCCAGATAATACCGGCAAGTCAGCAGTGTCACTGTTGATGGAAGTAGTCAAAGGATATGGATGGCTGAGAGCCGTATATAGTGACAACGGTGCGTATTTCGTTTCGGGAGAATTTGCAAAAGTGTTAAAGAGCCTTTCGGTAGTCCATCTACCAGCACCAAAATCACATCCTCAGTCAGTCAGACTGGCAGAGCGGTATGTCAAGCTTCTTGTCGATGGGATTAAAGTTACAATTATGTGGCGAACACTACTGCAAGAGCAGTGGGACTTGGTAGTTGATTCTGTGGTCCATGCAGTCAATACTAGAATTCTTATGGTTCATGGCTTTAGCCCAGCACACTTGTTGTTAGGGTTTAATCCAAATAGAACTAGTTGGGACGTCATACTAGATACCGAGCGAGCAGTGTCAGTTCTTTCTATGGTAGTGGATCGAGGTGGAGATCCCTGGAATAGTGAGGAAGAGCTTGGAGAGAGGCAATTGGAAAGGCTCATACGGTTGGACCACATTCGCGAGGAAGCTGCAAGGGAGATGGTTCTGCAAGCGGAAAGACAAGGACACAATCAACGACCGATGTGCTACGAACCACTGAAGGAAGGAGACGTAGTCCTGTTAGGGAGGTTTCTCTTAGACCAACGTCGGGGGAGCAAACTAGAAGCAAGATGGGAAGGCCCATAGGTCTTATCAGAATTAGCATGGCATGGAAAGAGTGGCAGACTTCGGGATATCAATACAGGAGAGTCAGTTCGGGCGAAGAAGGGTGCTTTGTAGGAGCAGGTGCATCTTAATGATCTTAAGGTGTATTTACGAAGAGGAGAGAAGGAAGCAGGGATGGAATTAGTAGATATATTGGAGTATGAGCGGAGGAGTTCATTGGGGAAGGTGACGGATATCTATGGGGTAGATAGAAAGGCAGAGCAAGGTGGAGGTCAGAGATATCTGGAGTGGATTGAGGACGCCCCAGGAGTGGGATAAGCCAGGTTTGGAGGGAATCATGTTTAGTCACTCGGCTGTTTACGAGGAAGGGAAGGGGAAGAAGTACAGTTAGATATTTCGCTAAAACCTAGCTAGATTTGTGGTTTGTTTAGCCTTCAGGGGCGAAGGCAGAAAAGGGGAGGGGGCTCTTGTGGAGAATTGCTTGATTTGAAGGTGCCTTTCATGTATTTGATGGGGAGGAGGCTTTGGATATTTTTCATGTGTAAGAGGGGGCTTGGCGTGCAGGATTTTCTTCTTATAGCTTTCTCTTTTTTTCTCTTAGCAACAATGAGAACACACACACACCCACCACTGGGAAATAGAACTTTTCATCTCTACCGAACTGAGCCTACATTTCTTTCATTGATTCCTCTGCGTTGTTTGTGAAATTGATCACTGCTCATCAGTCCCGATTATCAGGCAACTACTTTCTGGTCTATCGGGAAGGTAAAGTGAGTTAGCGGGTAGGGCACAGTGCGTAGTCAAACCACCATCCAGGAAAAGGGAAAGAAAACCCCCCCCCCCCTGACACCGGCATTTCTCCTTCGACCTTGGCAAAGCTTCTGTCCTACTTTAGAGCTTGCGCATTCAAAAAAAAAAAAAAGAAAACACCCAGCCGACGGTTACGGTTTCCCCAATAATTCTACAATAGGACCTAAGGATCAGTAGGGCCCTTATCCAAAAGCGCGCCGTGCTAACGGTTTAGCTATTACCCACATTACTGTAGAGCCGCGTTCGTACACTTCCAAGTACGATACCCCCTGTCTTTGGAAACGCTCTGCTAACACTTTCTATTATTCGGTAAAATAAATTGTCTTAAAAATTTACAGCGTTTCTAGACGCATATCTAAGAACAGTCTGTCAAAAAGGTTTTTCTTGTTCTCTTGTTGTTAGTCGGCACATTTCCTGAGGTACAAGGGAGAGGACGAGAACTCTACGAGTGCGACTGTAGAAGTACTCGTACTGTACTGTACTGTACAGGCGCTCGAGCACCAAACAGCTGGGCTTGGCGCCCGCTTGGGCAGCAGCTTTGAGATCTGGGGCGCCACAGAGTAGCACAGTTTTTGAAATAATAATCTACGTAGTGCTTCGCCTGCAGATACTGACACCAGTATTGAACGTTACTTGTATATAAGCGATAAATTTCTACTGAAGTAGCATAGCTCAAGATGAGGTTACCAGCACTACGCACGAATATATACTAACGATCTTCGAGACAAACAGTCCTCCAAAGTTTGGTTAATGAATTTTGGATCGCATTATTGGACTTGGGGGGATATTTGCAATCAAACACAAGCTTGCTCTTGTGATACCTGGCAGTGCGAATTAAATAGATAGTTCAGTCTCAAAGATAACACCCCAAGCTTGCGCTACTGTACTGTACTATGCTTGTGCTTGTACCTGTAATCTTTCTACTGTACGATGAAACTGTAATAATTGGACCTCTCACCCTATGGTTCTGGTCGCGATAAACCTGCACATGCGGCCGTTGTTCGGCTTAATTAATAAGTAAATTTTCGGCAATTTCGCAGGCAATCTGTTAACATTTCTTCTCCTATTGGGGTCAGGAAACTTACAAAAGTAATCTAATAACAAAAGTACTCAATTTGTAACAGTATCATATCTGCGAAAGAACATAGTTTTGCCAAATTAGAGCTATTCAGATGCCTCACCTTTGGAAAAATGTAACTTTTTTTTCATTTTGCAGGGGGCCATTCATTGAGAGTCCCATACAAAATGCGTCAACTTCTAACTCAAGGATCATAGCCTTCCAGTCCACATTTGGCAGAATTAAAACTGTAGATCAATGTAGCAGGTATCAAGCTATGTTTCTATGATCTTTAAATTAAAAAAAACTTTCTTGTTGGTAGTGATCATTCAACTTGAAGCTGGTCAATTATTTTTTCCCACAATGAACAGGTTTATCGCGACCGGAACCATATTAATACTTGGGCAGGAAGCCAGAGTTGCCTCCCCTAGTAAGGTTGTATTTTTCTTTTTATTTGTCTTAGCTGAGGGCTGAATGACAGTCCTTTCACTACAAGTAAGTTTTTTTTCCCCTAGTCAGAAGGAGGAAATTCCGGACGTCCCCCAGCGGGGCCGAGAGCTGGGGGGTATCTCATGCCGTACAACGATACCTTTAGTTAGGTGGATTGTTCGACGAATGAAAATGAGGTTTCTCTTAGTGCGAGGTGCGATTCTTCCGGTTTTTGCGGTAAACCAATAGGAAGTTCTACCTCTAAATCCACCTCTCCCATGTTACACAGGAAACCACTCCATACTAATGAGATATCAATAGGCCGCAGTGCTTGCTGTGGGCGGGGCTCACTAAATCCTGGCCGGGCGCATGAGAACCAGAGCAACTGTGTGAGTATGACCAAACATTTCCGGTTCCCCATACCCAAGGCAGCATCCCGAAACCCCGAGGTGGTATCGGTATCCACAAAGGCTAAAGCGGTATACCGGTAACACCAACATGACAGGTCAGTCTATGGATATATGATTTTTCTCATATAGGTAGTTATACCACTCGCTTTCAGCCATTACCTAAATACACGAGTGAAACGCGGATAATCAAGGTTTAGGTAAGCGAAATTATTCGGAGTTTAATTCCAGTAACGACGTTTCCAACTGGTATTAAAACACAAAGAATTTATTAGGAGTTTAGTTATAAATTGCCCTGGGCACTTACCATCGCCCCGTCTTCTCCTCTACAGTAAAACTAAAGCATAAAGCAGATCCAGAATCATGTAGGGTTTGGGATGGGTGGTGGGGATAAAGCGGTCCTTGGTCCGTTTTGAGGCTTTTGCCCCTCAGCTATTATGGCATTGTTCTTCACATTAGGGCAAAAACTTGCAGAATTGAAGGTGCTCACAGGCCTGTGGGCTGAGGTAAATTCCGGGGCTTTTGGGGATCAAGGCCCATGCAGGAAGTCCTCGGGCATTTGAAGGGATGTGGGCCGGGTTGGTCCACGGCAAGCACTGATAACGTATGATATATCACCACTTATCTGTGACTCACACCGGTGAGTCGTGTGAGTCATCACCGGTACAAATTATGATAAAGTGGGAAATCGTAGATTTTAACAGGAGTGTTATTGGCTAGGGGCAAGGCTGTACTGTCAACCTGCTATCCTCAAATTCGGGTGGTCGCATCAACAGACCCCAAACTAATCACATCTTCCCCTCGAAGACGTTCAAAGCGGTGAAAAGAGAAAAATGTCTAAAGCGTTCAGTAATAACGTTAGCTCTTTCAATAACGACAACTCCTTCAATACCTATGACTCTTTCAATACCTACAAAATCAACGATAACTCTGTCCATATCACTAACTACGCCTCCCCCGATGATGAGTCTAAGATACTTCCCTGGCTCTCTACTTTAGAGCCAGGGATGCGGCAGCGGGACATCGCGGCCCGGCGAGTGGACGGTGTGGGAGCCTGGCTGCTGGAAACCCAGGAATTCAGGCGCTGGCATAATGGGAGTTGGGAGGATAAATCTGGCCATGCGGCCTTGTTTTGCGACGGCAATCCGGGAGCGGGGAAAAGCTATATCGTGTAAGAGAGAGTATCTTTGCGGGAAATCAAAGAATGACGTTACTGACAGGTTGTGATGGCAGTTCACTAGTTATAGACAAGTTATGCGACGAGGCCGAGGAGAAAGATGCTGCCGTTGTTTGCTTTTACTTCGACTTTGCTACCCGGGGTGAACAGTCGCCGACAGATATGCTTGGCTCCTTGCTGAGGCAGCTGGTTAGCGCATTGGATGGAATTCCTGAAGCTGTAGTCCGGGCTTTTCGAAAGCAGAAAAAGGTCATTGGGGGTAGAGGACTACAAGTTTCGGGAATTTTGAACATGTTCCAGGCCATCTCAGCCGCAAAGCGCACATTCATATGTATTGATGCTCTCGATGAATGTGTGCCAGGGGACCGGAGGGTGGTTCTCCAATCACTAAGACAGATTCTAGAGCGATCGCCCAATACTCGCATATTTATGACCGGAAGACCACATGTGAGGAGTGAGGTTGACAGGGAATTGGGTAGGGCAACAGCCTTTGTAGTTATACGGCCTACGGAAGATGGGGTCATAAGACTTCTGCGTCAAAAACTCGCGAATGACACTGCCCCACATGTAATGAACAGTACATTGGAGGCAGATATTATGAGGATTATTCCCGAAGTAAGTTCGGAAACGTATGTGGGAACCAGCAAACTTGAAAGCTACCCCGACTTAATGGCTAACATTTTGAAATCTAGATTACTACTGGCTTCCATCCATATCGAGGCGATCCTGAGAGAACCCACTATCGCTCTCCGCAGGAAAATGCTCGAATCGGCGGGGGGTGGAGAAGGGTTAGGGGGTGCATATGGTGTGACGCTGGGGAGGATAAAGGCTCAGGGTGGGGGAAAGACAAAACTTGCGATAGCCGCCCTCACATGGCTATGTCATTCGGAACGGCCTTTAAAGGTGGATGAGCTGTGTCATGCGCTGGCGGTGGAGATAGGAACGACGGATCTCGATCAGGAAAATGTTCCTTTGATAAGCACATTGCTAGATTGTTGTCAAGGCCTGATCATAGTTGATAAATCTTCAACCGTGCGGTTATTCCACTCTACCGTCCAAGAGTATCTCTTTACTCAACCAAACCTCTTCGGTAAACCTCACTCGATGATTGCAGAAGCCTGCTTAACTTATCTGAACTCACGACAGCTCAAAAGCCTTCCGGCTCGCCCTCTCCCAGACTGCCAAAGCGTGCCATTCCTTAATTATTCGTCCAGATGTTGGGGGATACATGCGAACAGGGAATCCTCAGACCACGCGAGGACCCTTGCGTTGGAGCTCTTGAACCGGTACGAAGACCACGTATCCGCCTTATCACTTTTGAACCAAGCACTGGATCCCGACTATATCGAAGGCGTCGATACTCCACGCTTCTCTGGACTCCACTGTGCGTCATTCTTCGGGATTGTTGAACTTGTGACTGCATTAATGGATGCGGAAGGTTTCGGGATCAACCAAGGAGATTGGATAGATAGTACACCACTTTCATGGGCGGCGTGGAAAGGTCGTGAAGAAGTGGTAAAGGTACTACTAGAGCATCGAGATATTAAACCCAATCATCCAGATAGGGATGGTCGAACACCGCTCGCGTGGGCTGCTGTTGAGGGACACGAAGCAGTGGTCAGGCTGCTACTGGACCGAAGCGATGTCGAACCCGATTGTGTAGATAAGCGTGGTGTAACACCGCTTGGGTCTGCTGCTATGAAGGGACACGAAGGAGTGGTCCGGCTACTGCTGGAAATGAAAGGTGTCAACCCTAACCACAAAGATGGGGACCTTCGGACACCGCTCGGGTGTGCTGCCCTTGCGGGACATGAAGGAGTAGTCAAACTATTCCTGGAACGCGAGAATGTCGACCCCAATTATCCGGGTGTGCATGGTCGAACACCACTCGGGTGTGCTGCGGCGGGGGGACATGCAGGAGTGGTCAAGCTACTGTTAGAACAGGGAAAAGTCGACCCCAATCATCCGGATAGTTATCGTCGAACACCACTCGGGTGGGGTGCTGGGATGGGACACGCAGAAGTGGTTAAGCTACTGTTGGGCCGTGAAGATGTTGACCTCAATCACCTGGATAGGTATCGCCGAACACCACTCGCATGGGCTGCTATCCGAGGACATGAAGGATTGGTCAGATTGCTCCTGGAGCGGGAAGATGTCGACCCCAATCAGCCAGATGAGAATGACCGAACACCACTCGGGTGTGCGGCAGTGGAAGGGCATGAAGGGGTGGTGAAATTGCTTCTAAAACGGGAGAGTGTCGATGCCGGTCGTCCGGATGGGTACGGCGGAACACCACTCAAGTGTGCTGCTGGGAACGGGCATGAGAGAGTGGTCGAGCTGCTGCTGGAACAGAAAAATGTCGACCCCAATCGTCCAGATAAGCACGGTGGAACACCACTTGGGTGGGCTGCTTTTGGGGGACACACGGGGGTGGTCAGGCTGCTGTTGGAACGGGAAAACGTTAACCCAGATCCTCCGGATGAGGATGGCGAAACACCACTCGCGTGGGCTGCTATACGGGGACATGAAGGAGTGGTCGAGCTGCTGCTGGAACGGAAGGGTGTCGACCCCAATCACCTAGACAAGAAAGATCGGACACCGCTCGGGTGTGCTGCTGCGAGCGGGCATGAAACAATTGTGAAGCTGCTCCTTGACCGGAAAAATGTCGACCCCGATCACACAGATGGGGATGATCTAACGCCGCTCGCGTATGCTGCTGGGAGCGGGCATGAAGGAGTTGTCAAGCTACTACTTGACCAGAAGGACGTCAAGCCCAATCGTCCGAATGTGGATGGGCTAACACCACTTGGGTTTGCTGCTGTCAATGGACATGAAGGGGTGGTCGAACTGCTGCTGGAACGGGAAGATGTCGACCCCAATCACCTAGACGGGAAAGATCGAACACCACTCG
Source organism: Tuber melanosporum (assembly GCF_000151645.1). Taxonomy (NCBI): domain Eukaryota; kingdom Fungi; phylum Ascomycota; class Pezizomycetes; order Pezizales; family Tuberaceae; genus Tuber; species Tuber melanosporum. The sequence goes on along the minus strand of NW_003299150.1, from coordinate 759,838 downwards.
GGTGTGCTGCTGCGAACGGGCATGAAACAATTGTGAAGCTGCTCCTTGACCGGAAAAATGTCGACCCCGATCATATAGATAAGGATGATCTAACACCAATCGCGTATGCTGCTGGGAACGGGCATGGGGGAGTGGTCAAGTTACTCCTGGACCGGGAGGATGTCGATCCCAATCGTTCCGATAAGGATGGTAAAACACCACTTGTATGGGCTTCTATACGAGGCCACGAAGGAGTGGTCAAACGATTGCTGGCACGGGAAAACATTGACCCCAGCCGCCCAGATGCGAACCATTTAACACCGCTCGCGTTTGCTGCTGGGAACGGACATGAAGGAGTTGTCAAGTTACTCCTAGACCGGAAGGATGTTGATCCCAATCGTCCGGATAAGGATGGTAGAACACCGCTCGTGTGGGCTTCCATACAAGGGCATCAAGGAGTGGTCAATCAATTGCTGGAATGGAATGGTCGAACACGATCCTGTGTTCTGCAATAGGGGCACATAAGGGGCGGTTGAGCTATTGCGGGAGCGGGAAGTTGTCGACCCTAACACAGTGAATATACACGGCGGTGCGCCGCTCTCTTATGCCACTTCAAGCTGACATGGGGGCGTAGCGCAGCTGCTATCCATACAAGCTGCAAGACCATGGAAAGCGCAATTCACACCGGCCTCACCAGCTATAAAGGAACCAAGATAAAGAAGATGACTGGTGCGCGCGGTTTATTGCGCTCGAGCCGCTTGGGATCCATGCTTTTTCAGCGACAAGTCTTGACTCATCCCGGAGAGCCTAGTATACAACATTGTGGGTACTGCCACCTTCCCTTTTTCCCCTTGTCTACTCTTTACATCAGTCCTATAACGTGAACTCGAAATTCTCCCGCTGTCACCTGTGGATATCCCGCTTGTATGTAACCATGCACCCCTTGGAAACCTCCGGGTATTTGCTAACGTTTCTCGATAAAGGCTCCCGAGTTCCTCTCCGTTGTGATAAGCGCCACACCAACCCAGGGCCTTTTCGTCTATGATACTTACTCCCCCCTTTATCCCGGCTAACATTCCCCAGTGGGAGACATCACTTGGAGCAAATCTTGTTTTTTTCTATTTTCCTTTACATATTTCCTTTACATATTTACTTCCTTCTTGCATTCCCCTAGTAGCGATAGATGGATAGATGGATAAAATGCACATAGACTATTCCTGAGAGCAGCAGATCTCGCGTGAACATTCCCGAAACTACTGAGAGAAAATTGGCTCTAAACGTCGCATTCCGAGATAATATTATTTCTGGCAGGAATTAGCACTCGATTTGCTCGTCTGTGCCCGAAAATGCCATCCATTTCGAGGTACCCCTTCCGGATCCCCCCCTTTCCCTACTTCAGCCACTCCACTAGATACTAAGCTGTTTCCTAGCTATGCGGCGATCAAGCGGAACCATCGAGTGAGCGCAAAAGAAGAGACCTGAAAGATACCTGTGATTCTGAGTTAACCTCTCAAACCCACCACTACAGATGTGCCGGAAATTTATATTACTATACTATACATAGAAAGGTGTGGTTATCCATATCCATATAGTAGGTCGGTGGTCCGCGCTGCAGCGCTTTTCTCTCTCTACTGCATCCTCGGGGGAAGCCCGGAAGAAACAAATCTGTGAGACATCCGCAGAGCTCGGGTATCACCCGTGGTCGATCTAAAAAGTAGGAAAAATTTCGGATGGGGTTGTCATTATATCGTCTTATCTGTAGTGCCTTCTCCGCGGCTTGAATGTTAGCTGTGATGCGGGTATCAGGCCGCGCTTGAGTTGAGATGGTCGTATACAACAAATGCTGTAACTACCACGCTGTAAATTATTCGTCTACTCTGCGGCCACATCCCATCCTGGCACCCAATGCCCGTACTTATCCCACAGTTTTCCCCTAGCTCGAATCTCTTCCAGACCATTGATGACTTTGTATCGGTGCTACCCCGCCCAACAGGGAGTGATACCGTCGACGGTAACACACCGTACTGTGATATGGTGTATCATACCGCGCCGTCTCACGCGGCGACCGCAGAAGCCGCGGATGGGAAGTGTGCAACCCCCCCCAATATTCTATCAGGGAACTTCAAACTTATAGACTAACCGAATGTTGGGGGCTCAACTCCCATCCTGGCCGAGATGTAGGCATCAGGGGAGAAAATCCAAGTCCTGGCAAACCTCCTTTTTGCCCTCTTGCTACTCTAATTGCCCTACAACCCTCTAGCTCTATCTAGTAGTTGCGGTTGTCCCCCCCCCTTTTTACAGAAATTTAATTGTAAAGGGGATCCCCGATTTGGGACGGGTCTTCTCCGGATTAATTGCATATCCGCGGCAATCGTTTGATTATCAATCCGTCTCTCCTACAGCTTCAGTATCATTAAAATCCTGCAATTACTCGTATCGTTCTCTATGGCCTCTTCTCTCCTAGATGATGCTCAATGCACACTTCATGTCGACATTATGATGGCAATCAATGCCTTGTGAACCGTTTCTCCCCCCCGGGCTTAGTAATCATATTGGATACAAGTATTCATTCGAGAATGTAAGTGCGATCTCAACTCCCGCAGCTATGGGTAGTAGTGAAGGTAACACACCACAGCACTATAGCCATGTAGGTACAGAGGTTGCTGGCTCATGTATTGGTGTTCCGTTCAGTCCATGCAAGCATGTATGGGTCCTGAAAACCCGAGTCACTGAAATCAGAGTAATCATGCTCGATCACTCGTGGGCTCGTAGGTATAGTATCTAGAGTCGGGGGGGTAGTTTCCAGAAAAACCCAGGCCGGGCCGGTAGGATTCGAACACTGCCAATAGCACCCACGTCCAGGTAATGTAAAGACCGCAGAAAACTTTATCTTTTATGTTCCACCATTGGGGATACTTTTCGACTCTGTTTTCGCTCCTCCAATCTTTCTTTCCTTTTAAATATTCAGCTCGGCCTTAAGGTAAGCTTTGTTGTAGGCACACACTGGGGGTATGGGGGGGGGAATAAATGAGTGCGATAGATCTGCTTACATATTTTAGATAGGGTGTATTGATTTTCCACATTTCAATACATATCTAAATTTAGAGAGATTGTCTCACAGGTTATATTACAAGCAGAGGGCGGGCAGGAAGTGTGCCAATCTCCTGTTTTGATATTTTTGGTTCGGGCATTAAAACGGGCTAGATTCGACTGGGGATTGGAAACCCGACCCAAGTGAACCTCCGAGCCCATTGGCTCTGGCCGATGGAAGAAGGAAAGGAAGGTTGGGAATGTAGATAGGAGGGTCAAATATTGGTTGAAACAAGCTCCACAATACCACTATACTTAATAACCCATGACAAAAAGTGAATACCATAAAAACCTTTGAGATCCACCATCTCTGCCAACCTCGTAATCTCTAGATCCCTGGTCCGAGGCTCCAGGAGAGGGTTAGAGTTTTCCCGACACGGCATAAGATCGGACCGCTGGACGTGTTTGTATCACTACCCAATGTTCGCGATTCTCTTAATTTTTCAAACTAAGCCTATAATGGGCTGGCGCATTGGTTTCTGCTGAAAACCTGTTAGTGGATTTTAGAAGTTTTACCGTATTGTGGAAACCGTTCCTATATCACTTGCATCGACAATAAGAATAACCAGTTCGGTTTACCTGTGGCATTGGACGGTTCGGGGCAGCTGCTGCGGATTACGCCCCAGAGCTATCAGTGAGCCGCGCAATTCTCGAAAATTTACTGATGGGATCGCTCCTTGCAGTGCCTGTTCTAACATCTTGTTCGGCTGATGACTTAAAATAACGTATCACGCCCTGCGAGACAGCCCGCGTTAAGGCTCGGTCGACACCGGTTACCGGCACTCACGGTTAAGGGAGGAGTGGGATGTGTGGAAGAGTTATGTGTTTTGCACTAAGCCCGAGCAGATAATTGAATCACTAATTGTCGAGTGAGAGAAAGAGATTATGAAATGGAGGGCTAGGGTTTAAGTGGCTTGGAGGAGTGTTTGGCGCACTTTTCACTCACTTTTGCGTACCCGAGTGCATCTCAGAGTGCTGCTATATCGGTACCCATACCGCACGGGATTTAGGAGTGTCCGGGGGAAGGTCCCTTCAGACCTGGTCTGGCCTGGTCTGGTCTCTGTGGTTACTGACTACTTGGCTATTATAACAGCACCCGAACCCATAAAGTTGAAAATCTGGATCGGCTGTTCAAGGTTCCAGGGATGGCTTGGATGCAGTAATTGTACGAGGGCATGCAGTATGATACTAGAAGAAAGGGAAGAATCATATCTCTACGATGCTTGCTAGGTATATTATGTATGATAGGGAGAAGGGAATCACGAGGAATCAAGGACAAATTTGAGTACTTGCCGGTCTAGGGTAAGGAGGCTACCTTCTATCCATATCTTATCAGATTGTCGAAAGATTCATGAGAAACAATATCTTAAGAGTTTTTGCCATATGCTTTGGAGGCTTACGTGTTGCTTCTTGCATGACTTGTGATTTACACACCTTTCGTCATCCATCTCCCGTTGGGAACATCACCCTCCAGTTCCGGGGCCGGGTCTTTGTTTCCGTACTGTAGCCGCATCATAGAGAACACCAGAAATGTCATATTTGTTGGGTTTGCTGGTTTGAACCACTGGGTCTAGCCCAACCCAAGGGGGGGGGTCAACCAAAGGGAGCTTGGGGGCCTGCTCCATGGCAAGAAAAAGTGTAATTCTCGGGGTGGAGCGTTGGCTGTGTCCGCGTGAATTACAGGCAAGAGGAATACGAGGGGGAGCGGGGAACACAGCTGAGGGGTTGTGGTGGGCTTGGATGGGTCGCTCACCTGTTGCTGGGAATTCCACCTGTTGCGCTTGAGATATTCATATCATAATTAACGAATTATATAATACCTGTGTTTAGGGTTATGGATGATAGGGGAGGTTTATCCGTTTCGGGAGTTAGGTTTCTTGTGGGATATTGGGTTCCGTATGATACCACAAGATAGCAAAAGCACAATTGTGATTTCTGACGTGGTTTGGGAAAATGCTAGGCGAGGTGTAATAAATTCGTTGTGTCATAGTGGCTGTGATCCGAGACGGGGGTATCTATCATTAGACGCATGACATTGTATCTACTCGTATTTGACAAAATCAAATAGGAGCGCATTTATAAAATAGGCCTGTGAACGCACTTGGTTCCCCGCCAATAGAAGACCTTAGTGGGGAAGGAAAAAAGAGAGATAATAATATGATATTATGTTGTAAAACACATTGAGATATCGCCTCACCAACCCACGAATAAAATTATCTACCCCTCTCAATCCATCCCATCAACGCCCTCTTCAGCCTCCCCTCCCTAGCGTCTAGCAATCTCTACAGTTCACCCTCCAGTGCTACAGCCCATCCGACCCATCCCGCCATTGCTGCTCCAGCAACACCCCCGATCCACCACACCTCCCCGGGAAGCATCACTAGTACGAGCAAATGCTACGAGTCCAAAATGCCCTACTTCCACGGTTCTATCTTTCTAACCCTCCCCATACTCCACGAGGGAGATTCCTTCAAGCAGGTACTTTCGTATCCACCCTTTCCTTACTTCCTGCCCTCCTTACCGGATTGGAAACAGTAGCAGGGCAACGCAAGACAGCAGTATGTAGAGCCTCTGCCAAAGACTCTTTGTAGTCTCCGGACGACTGAGAATCTTATCGGAAGGGGGTGAGTCCGGCCATGTGAACAAAGTCCTCAATCAGGTGCTTTCACAAGAGACTGTTTTTACCGCATTTCGGATGCAGGAGGATGTTAGTTGCCCATGCGCCTACGGGCCCCATGTGTTTGTCGCTGGCGGCTTTGACCTCTGTTAGGGCGATTTCGCATGCGAAGTCCTGGACTGAGGGGCGCTGGCTGTTTTCCTTGCTACCAACTGTTCAGGTAGGGCTAGAGATAAGGCTAAGAGGGGGGGAAGACGGGTGTTTGGTTTGCCGAGGGCGAGCAAAGGACTCTGTGCTAGGGTGCGGAATCGCGGGTCTACCCGAGTAGAAGGCCAGCGGGAGTGTTGCAGTGGTGGGTCTTGGGAGAAAAGTCTAGGGCTGTACGCCGGGAAGGGTACCGTAGTTGTCGCAGAACATCCAGCTTGGTACTGCGTCGTTACGTGGGCGGAGCGGAGGGAAAGGGGGAGGGTGAGAGATTGCAGAGGGGATACCGTAGAGGAACGATAGCCAGGCATCCAAAGAGGATAGGGGGGAGAGTTTTTGATTCGTGACAGAAACCGGATTCACCTAGGAATGGTGCTCAGTGAGATTGTGCAGTGGTTGGGGCGATGCTGTCGCTCTAATGCGGTCCAGGATAGGATCGGTATTGGCCGTGGAGGGGTTAAGCGAAGTGGTAAAATCCTTTGGTCTTGTTGTAGCGGTCATGGAGCCTGATGTTCCAATACTCGAGTACTGGTATCATAACTGTATGATGCTTCCCCCCGACCCGGCTGGAGTGAGGGCAAAGTTGGTGCGGCATTGTGGGCAAGACATAGGGTTTTACCCACCACAATTTCCGGCTTGGTACCGTAGATATCTTGGCATGTAGAGATTTCTGTATGGTCGTATCATAATTGAATGACGTTTTTGAACACAACTGCTATTGCATACCGCCAAATTTAGCATTTTTGCCTGGGTCTTGATGTCATGCAATAGTGGTCGTATTCACAAAAATCGTTCAACTACGGTACCTGTAAGCCAGGAGAGTTCCTTACTAATTAGACAAGCTATAATACAACCACCTCTCGACAACAAAACCTTTGGTAGCGTTTCTTGCCTATCTCGATCCAGTTTAACTTGATCTCCTTTGCTTCTCCTGCATCAGTCAATTTATGCCATCTCAACCTGAGCTAATTTTCCACCTTGTATCCCATGATATATCCCGAACAGCCTCGGGGCGCCTGAGTTTAGCACGTTTGCTTTATGATATAATAAAACATATTCCTGGCGGCTGGAGGAGCGCCAAGACAGAATGTTCCTTAGTAGCTAGGGCTCTTTGGCTATCACGAGTGGGATTCGCTAAATTCGACTTTTCTACCGGCTAAATATAACATTACGGAGGTACAGCGCCTAAGTTTTGTATGTTACACTCGCAGTGGGCATTTTGTTAGCAACTGGTGTAACATACAAAACTTAGAAGCTGTACCTCCGTATTGAGACAGCAGTCATATTTCTCACTATTGTCCCCACTGCTTCTGGGCTCCATGAAAGGCTCCAGTATTGGGACCCAGTACGAGTGCTCATTGGCAATTTAATTTAGCCTTGAAATACAATTAACGTATCATATTCTGTTGATGCAGGAAGTCCGACAGGTGGAAAAGGGAATATGCATGTGATGGAAGGCCACCGAAGACCTTGATAGAAGTTATTCGAAGAGAAGGAACGACAGTAGTAAGGAAGCAGGAAATGGATGGAATGCAGGAAGCATGGGATAGAGTTTTCTAGTTGATGGAAATGGTTGGCTGGTTGTTTCGTATGGGGGATTACAGAGAATAGTTTCATCCTTGGTTTTGGTGGAAAGTTTCAGAAAGGAAGAGGCTCATGTGGTGACGAGGAGAATTTCCTTTGTGCTTCTATTTAGATCTGTCTTTTCCACCGATGTGGTGAGAGTAGAGTAAGGCATCTTTTTTCCTCAGATCAATATCGTTGAAGTTTACCGTTTACCCCCGCTGCACAAGATAGTCTCACTAAGATAATCCACGGAAGACTGGCCATGGTCAGCCGCCCACCCAAATACTAACCACAATTGCGATTTTGACTGAAGTCCAACCTATTGCATTACTCAAACCTTAAAGTAGCGCGCGAGGCTGTGGAAAATGTTATCGGTTACTCGTAATGACCGAAGGCTTGTTAAAAGGATAGCTATTTCACATAGTCAAAAGCTTTTTCTAGAGCCTCAAAGTTTTGGTGGTTCCCGCTCTGTCGAATCCCATCACTGCTGCCGGTATTACGTGGAGCGTAAGTACTCGAGTACAGTTAGTACAGTTACCGTATGGGAGGGCACAATCTATATGCAGAGCGCAATATTTTTCTTAAAGTTATTCACTTATTTTTTGTGTTGAGGCGTCTAGCTAAGATGTAGCTCTCGATAGAAAGTAATACTATCTACTGCTTGCGTATCCTCATACACCTGAATATTGTCACCCTGGAGGTAGCTTCGGGGGAGCGGTTTATTTCTCTAGGCTACTGTAATTGCCTAATATTTATAAAACTATCTCGCACCGCACACATCCTAAAATTTGGCCAGAGTCTCAGGATTATGGCAGCGTATGGTGACGGTCCTACCAGTTCACTAATCCCAGGAAGTTACGAATAAACTCCGATGATGCTAATTGGGTTGTGCCCAGAAGTGCTTCCGAGAGAAACGGCCGTGTCGTACCTTAGGGGGTGTTTGGCACAGCAACGGCTGAGTGGTAAACCTACTCAAACTGCGGTTTCAGTGGGTTTTTCACTTAACCTGTAGTTTGAGTGGGTTGAGGTGTTTGGCTGCCCACAGTTTCGAAACAGTGGTTTTTGCAGTTTCGAAACCGCACTTTGGGAACAACCTATTACTAGTGTAACGTTCAGTTCATAAACCCTACTTTAATACTAGTTTTACTTAATTAATGTTTCTTAATTGGAATTTAACCTTCTCTCTTGATTATTAACCTTTCACAATTTCCCTTAGGCTCTGTTTGGCGGGAACGGAACCGTTCAGGAACGGTCCATTTCAAAATGGTTGCAACAGGTGAAATGGAGCACTTCTGTTTCGAAACGGTTTCTCTTACCTTCAATTGAGAATTTTTTTTAACCCCTGGCAACACTCTATAGGGCAGAGTAATTTTGAATACCATACCCTAATAAATCTGCTTTTTTCTTTTTCTTGTAAACTAATGAAATAAATTCTATATTATGTGCAAATCTCTCAGTCTCCTGTACAAAAAAAACTATCTTATCTTAACATTCGTGAAAACTTCTCCCTTCTCTAAAGAGGTTTCAACTTATTCACAGATACCAAGATGGACGAGCATTCTCCTCAATACCAGTGTGTTACCACTTTCACCATACTTATCATAATTGTTTACTAATTTAAAATAGTAGTTCACCTTTGAATACACAAACCTTGAGCGATAAGACTCAATCAATACAGTTAGACTCGGATACTACTGCAAGTCAAAATACTGCATGTATGCTACCAAGTGGGCATCAACCTGAGTGTTCTAACCACTCCTGCGAGATTGAAGGTAGGTTAAATATCACTATAGTTACTATGATAAGTTCTAACATTTTTTTCAGAAAATTTATCTGAAATTCGTGTTCTAGACCCCTGTGAAGTACCTTCCTCCTTTACGGGAAGCAAGCAGAAAACCCGCAAGCCTCGCCGGCGTCCAGTTGAATGGTCTCCTGAAATGACATCTGTGTTGTTGCGAGAACTAGTTCAAGCTATTAGGACGGGAAAACGATCTGATAATGGGCTAAAGATGGAAGTTTGGGATGAGATTGCTGAGACAGTTCTTCTGGTTGCTGGACCTGGGGCTCCTGTAACAGGTGAGAGATGTCAAGGCAAATTGGAGACCTTGAAGAAAAAATGGAAAATGTGGACCAGGTTGAAAGATTTGAGTGGTTTTGGGATTGATCTTAAGACTGGTGCAGTTACTGCACCAGATGAAGTATGGGAGGAAGAAATAAAAAAACAGCCTGGAATACGAGAGTTTCGTGACAAACCACTTGCAAATGCAATTGAGTTGGCGGAAATCATGGAGGGAGTTCAAGCAACAGGTGGTCATGCAATCTATCCTGGCCATACAAAATTACAACAAATCACGATTCCTTTGCCCCTTAGGTCAGATCTAGCAACTCATGCTGATCCAGAGCAGACCAGCCCCGATACAAGTCCTCATCAACATAAGCGGAGAAGGCTAGCACCACTGGGACATATTCGACAACCTCCAAGGAGTGTTTCTGAACAGCTGATCACTGCTGTTGAAGGGATGGCCACTACACCAATTACTATTGCAGCATCCCAATCAGTTGTTCAGCAAGCTGTATCAAAGCTTCAACAAAAGTATAAAGGAAGACCAGGGTGGTCAACACAAGATATTGTTACTGGATATGAGCTTTTTGAGAACCCAGTTAAGGCAGAAGTGTTTTTAGCATTAGAGGAAGGTGAAGATCAGGAGCTTTGGTTAAGAGGTCAAATAGTACGTTACAAGGCCTAGGAATTCTACAGCAGTTAGTCTACTGTGACTGGTTTTGGTATTGTACATAATCAAGCCACATTTGTGTTGCACGTTTGTCTCGATCTTGTTTCATCTCTCCCATATTTTGTGCATCTCTAACATTTCCTTCATCCTCCTCCTCATAACTTGGATTTGATTACTCAGAGTGATTGATGTTTTCCAAGGATGAATCAGCATCCTGGTAAAATTGATCCTCCTCTCCATTTGCCCGGTGTCGAATAAAGTTATGTAATGCACAAACTACCAATATAAGTTGAGCTTGTGTGGTAAGGTCAAACTCTGGAGCTGTATTGAGAATTTGAAACCTCTTCCATAAAACTCCAAAGATATGTTCAATAAGATTTCGTAACTGAGCATGACGTAGGTTGAAAAGCTCTTCCTTAGTTCGTGGACGTAAATGAGCTTGTGCTTGCTCCCGCAGATGATATCGTACGGTACGGTATGGTGTTAAAAACCCAGGATGAAGACCATATCCTGCATCTGCAAGATAAACTGTATTTTCATGTCTTGGAAATCCATGAATCACAGCATTTTCTAATACTCGAGCATCATTGGCTGAACCCTCCCAGCCAGAACATACATAGAAAAAGTACATATCCAAGCTGCATCCAGCAAGAACATTTTGCGAGAGGGTACCTTTCCGGTTACGATAGGGACCCTGCTGGTTTCGTGGGCCATGGGCCAAAATGTGTGTCCCACCGATTGCTCCACGAACATCCTTAAAATTGGACATCTTTCCCCAATTTTTCCGTATTTGTGCAGGAATATTGTTTGGTGGAAGATGTACAAATGCTTCATACAGAGACAGGAGAGCCTTTAGAACTTGATGAAAATAGCTGTAAAATAATTAGAATAATAAACATTTCATATATAAATATTATAGTGCAATTAATACTAACCGTGAAATTGTTTCTCCACTATGCTGAAAGTCTTCCTGAGCTTCCCTATTTGTAGCTCCATGTCCAATAATCCATAAAAACAATACAAGTTGTTCTTCCACAGCTACTTGATGTGTAGACACCAGTAATCCCCTCTCAATTACCCAGTCTCGAAGGTCTAACAATGTTGTAATTGGCATACGAATAACCTCTAGAGCACGACGAGGATGTGCTTGCAGGATTTCAGCAGTATAAATCATTCCAGTTCGAATAGATGTATGAACAGGTTCTTTAGAGAGGAATAGATGAGAATAGAGAGCAGAGGTAATTGCGATATGAATCCGTCTTTGAATTATGGCTGTATGAATTGTGCTCATATTGGGGTGAGATGCCATCTTGGAGGTGTATGAGTTGTTTTCGGAGGTGCCAGTGGAAAATATGATGTATAGGGAATAATCTGGTTATTATTTTTAATTAAGATGTCTTTATACATTACAAAATTTTTTTAATACAAAACTAGCCTAAGTGGGGGACCAGCTACTGTTGCAAACCTGGTTGCCAAGATCCACTTTGGAATGGAACGGTTCTTGTTTTTCTACATTACCAAACACTGGATTTACTCCAACCGTTTTGAAACGGAAGGAAACGGTCGTTTGTATGGGGGAACGGACCAGTTCCGTTCCCGCCAAACAGAGCCTTAGATGTTTGGCAACGCATACCACCCAGCCGTCGCTTTGCCAAACACCCCTTTAGCCCTCTCCTCCGCAGAAAATCCTTACATCATAGTCCCTAAAATTAAAAGTTAAATGTGACGACTACAAGTACCAAAGTTGCAAATCATGAATACATTCTCATTGGTATACGGCACTAAGTGAAGAAAGCCATTCCCTGTGATGACTTGAAAGTGCTTCTCTCTGACAGCCCCAATATTCCTAGACAAAACCTCTGCTTATTTCCCGAAATGCCCCCCCTTCTCTCTTAAACCCACGTTCTTTTGTTGTTTGGCCACCTTCTATGACCCTTTGTGCCGGCAAGGAAATATGCGGCTCTTTAGGTATGGCGTTCGGCTTCTGGGGGCATTGCTGTCCTTCGCACCAGTATCGCGCAGCCAAGATGCCAGCCCCACTGAAGATTTTTGTTACCTAAACCAGCATATGAGTAGAGCTCCCTCCAGCTTCCCAAAATGCGTTTATCCACCGTTTACTGACAAAGGGTTGGGGTATGTAGTGGCCCAGAGAGATGGCATGCTTTATATTGCTGGAGGATTCATGAAGTATACATTGGGGAAGAAAGATCACGATGGCCCTAGTTCGTACTGCCTTTGGATGCATTGCGTTCTCCCCTTTCTCCATATTAACCGTCCGGCAACATTCCAGATCCGGTACTTCGATATTTGAATCTATCGAAGAGTTTCACAACATCTCTCGGCAGTGTCAGCTACATTCGAACGGAAAAGGTTCCGGATACAATGCCCGGTGTTGTAGATGCGGCGTTCTTTCCAACTGAATCCGGGTTCGACCTTACTTTTGGAAGGTGGTACCCATACAATAGTACGATTTATGGGAAGAGGGGCGCTCCCATCGAGAGTAAGAAATGGCAATATGAGATTGCAACTCAACTGTGGAAGAATACGGAAATAACGCTAAGGAATTGGTTCCAGCCGAACTCTTCAAGGAGGTTATCTAGTTCAATGACAGCATGGGTTCCATCTCTGAAGAAGGGATTTCTCTTCGGTGGCACTTTTGTCTCGGTAAACGCAACATCGCTCGGTGTGACGCCGTTAGAGGAGCATAACGGCCTAATCACTTATGACCAGGCTACTAATACGTGGGCAAACGAGACCACGACATTTAGAGGAATATCTAACGGGGGCTTGGTGCATATTACAACAGCTACAGATGAGGTCTTGATTCAGTTTGGTGGAAGGGCTGAGCGGTTTACCCGCTTGGTATATCACTCTATCCGTTGAATTTCTCACATAAAATCCTGATTGAATACAATAGATACAATTTTCGGAGATCAGGATCTACAGCACTAAGAAATCAAAATGGTATACACAACGCCTACCATCTGGCGCTTCGGTGCCAGCTCCTCGGTTCGCGTTCTGCACTGCTCTCAAATCAGCTTCAGATGGTTCCAGCTATCAAATCTACATTCTCGGAGGCCTTGAGGGTAGCACTTTAGTCAATGCTAAGGAAGGTCCAGCCGCAACATCCGTCTGGGTTCTTTCAGTTCCAAGCTTTGAGTGGGTCCAGCTACCGGTTATGCCAAAGACCACGGCAGTTGACCCCAGAGTAAGGATTTCACCAAAATGTCAGGCTATTGGAGAACATTACATCTTCTATTATGGCGGGAGGAACTCCTTTGATGACTCCACCACCCCTATCTGCGATGCGCAGGCGGATGCTGCATTCCTGTTAGATGTCAACACGTTGAAATGGACAGATGAGTTTATACCGAATGAGGGAACATACGAGATTCCACCGCAAGTTATTGGGCTTATTGGTGGCGAGTAAGTTATCCAACTCTCGAAAATACGGCAAATAGCCCGCAAAGGATGAACACTAACACTTAGTAGCAAAAGTGGAGGCTCAGCCAAGAAGGAACCAGCCAATGGCTGGAGCGATCCAGATCTTAAAACAGTAATGACATTAAAGAACGCGCCGACCGCACCCAAAGACACAGATGGGCCAGGATCCAGCTCACCTTCATCTAGAACCAACATTGGGGCAATAATCGGTGGTACAATAGCTGGTATAGTGGCTGTGGCACTGGGCCTTGTTGGTGCGAGGATTCTCCGCCGGTGGAGGCAAGGGAGGAAGGCGAAGCTTCCCCCAAACTGTACCAAACCGAGTAGCCCGATAGAACTCATGGAGCACAATCAGGTCAATGCGATAGAGCTCATTGAGCATAATCAGGTCAATGGGGATGGAGTGTACGGTGTAGAATTGCCGTCAGGGGAGGTGGCGAGGGAGATGGACACTGGGTATGGAAACGAGCATGAGATAATACAGCCATAGGAGGGGGGGGAAAAGAAAAGAAAAAAGGACTTATTCGCAACGATTTATTCATTCATTCATAACTTTTTTCCAAGAAATCCAGCCAACCAGTCTATCTTTGGGAAAAGATACTCCTTTCACCGATCGCTTTACCTACCCCCGTAACTAATACGACCCTTTCTACCCATCAGGCATGCACTGCACTGTAAGTTGATTTTTCAATCACATATCCTTATGACAGATTATGTCCTCCTACCCGTAGTTTATTAAGAAAATTTGAGCACCATCCATCATTGCTATCTCTCTCTTTTTGTTTTTGGACTATCGTTCGCTAGAGGAAACATTAATAAATAAATAAATAAATGTAGATATTATTGCAATTGAAGTTCCAAAATCCACCCACGGAGTCTGAGCGATTATCTTCTCGTTGCTTACTCCCAAGTTCCCTCTCTTTTCGATCATCTTTGCGTGTTGCCTCTCACTCCCCATCCTTCTCTCCCAGCGAGCCCTGCATCATGGACAGTTTGTTTTATATCCACCTTACAACTGATCGTGCCTGGGTGGCATCGTTCTCACTCAGGGCGGTGCTCCGGGTATGTGGTGGCGGCAGTGAGCATCGCCTTTCTTCAGCTCTCTACAGATTTTCATTTCCCAACACCCCAACACCATACCTCACCAACCTATCCTTTTTATGGTAAAGCATTCTAAAGAGCAAAGAACAAAAAAATGTCTCAATATCCTAGTTTTAGCACCAAGTCTCTTCACTGTCCTGATTACACGGGATATCATACCCCTTTTAATACCCAGGCCCATGCTCCCTTGTGTATAAATCTGGCTATCTTAATGATGATAGCAGCTATCTCAACATGAAATTAATAATAACAATTATGGTGATGTTTCGAATATGCCCTTGACATTTCATTTAGATTAGGGTATTGTGGGCGAGTAGAGGATGAGGGGGATGCAACGTTGCAAGGAATACGGCACTGGGACATGGCAGAAATATAATGGTACCGAGTGATAAGAAGCAATCAGGAATGAAGCGAGATCGCATCGGAAGTCAGATACTGGCCTCTGCTGGCCGCAGCGATGTGGGATATGATATCATAGTGGGCAGTGGTGTTGCGGGTTGCCGGGATTAAACGTACGAGTACACCTGGCACAACAGATATCATACTTGCAAACCTCAATGACCTGCCAAGCTATCGGACTCTCTCGCCTATTTTGTGAGTATCATACTCCCAGACATCAAAGTATTGAGCACGCAATGCACCGCCCTTTGTTCCTAATTTATGGTGGTAGTTTTAGCTGCTAGGCAATTTTGGTCTTTGCTTTTCTGCTTATGCTTACGGTCAATCTTGGGCACCAACGGTACAGTGGAGGATGGGATAATAAAGGTATGTGCTATGTAGTTTAGAATTCCCTACTTTGGGAAAGGGCAGAAGAGCGCTGAAAAAGAGCTGCCCAGCCACTCTGAGAGACACACAAAA
Source organism: Tuber melanosporum (assembly GCF_000151645.1). Lineage (NCBI taxonomy): Eukaryota > Fungi > Ascomycota > Pezizomycetes > Pezizales > Tuberaceae > Tuber > Tuber melanosporum. Next base: position 744,247 of record NW_003299150.1, on the reverse strand, counting down.
GCAAAAAAAAAAAAAACTGGCCTAACCAGAGGAGGCAAGTCCGACGACATAGCAAAACCTTCGATTATTGTTTTCAGTGTCTAGGAAAAATTTCAATTTTAACGTGCCGATCTAGCGGTCTACTTTTCTAATCGATGTGCTGCATTCTTAAAGTTTCTTTGGAGTGCACCTAGGATTAAGCGACCAGAATGCAGATCTGAGGAGGCTTTGGCTAGAGAGTGAATATATACTACTGTAATGCCTTGTGATCGTAGCTGGCGGGATCACCTTCTCTCTTGCTTATAATATCTGCTGGTGAGACGGGTATGGCCTGGGCAAGAGTCCACAAGCTGATAGAGAGGTAGGTGTTCCATGGTAGCAGAACAGGCGATCTTTGTGTTCACCGCTTGAAAGAGTATGTGGCCTGAGAACTGGGGAGTGATACTCTGGTTTATGACTTGAAATAAAAGATTACGTAGGTAATTGGAACCAATACCTGTAGTTGTAACTACACTTCGGATATGGAGGCATCTACCATGGCACATAGTCTATCCATATCACTGCCATCAACGCTACGCATGTCTTAGAGGCACTCGGCCTCAGGCTAAAAAACGTTTCTGTAAGTTATCGGTATGCGAAACTCCCGGTGTGGGTGGTATCGTAATCGAAATTCATGTCCTGAACAGCCCCTGGGGGATCGGACGATATCTTAAATTTGGCGTGGGTTCCACGATGCAATGGGGGGAATTGCCAGGAGCCGGGCCAAGAACCCTGGGATCGACACTAATTGGTAGAGAAGACTCTTCCGTAATAGTTTCGAGTGGAATCCGCTAAATCCTGCGGTTTTACTGGCCAAATATATGATAGTAACAGCCTGATATCATAATAATTCTAGTTATTGCCCCCGCCCCTTTCTTTGGGGTGCTGTGAAAGGATATATCATACGGTGCTCGGGTATTGAGGCTTAGAGTGAGTCTTCATAGGTAACTCAACCTGGCCTGGGAGTGCAATTATCGGAGACGGTTTTTCTAAATGGTTCTAGCTCCTACCGAATCACCTGGATTCAACAAGTGTTGTGTGTGGCCCAAGTTTTTCGTGAAGGGCACAATCTATAAAAAACACTCTCTTTTGCTTATTCCTGATTTTGTCTGGGCGCTGGAGAGTCTGGTTGAGATGTACCGCTGTCGGTAAAAAAAATGCCAGTACTCGTGATGGGGCGACCATTGTGAAACACAACTTCTATTGCTTACCGGCTGGATGCGAGGGGAAGGTCAAAAACCCGTCGGTGTGCGATGGCAGAGATGTTCACTCACATAAACCCACTGCGAGAAATACCCTCTATTACTTGCATATCCTGATGCACTTCTGAATGCCGGGTGACTTCAAAAAAAGCGAGTATTTTCTCTATGCTCCTCATAATCGCCTAAAGATTGTGAAACACACTGTTATTGTATAGCCCAATGTTTGGCCAAAGCCGCAGGACTTTGGTGGTATGCAATAATAGTCCGTTTTACAAACGCTAGGCAGCTGCGGGTGTTCGCAAATGGTGATTATATCGTTATTGGTATCTTATGTGCTGGAGGTTAAACTTTGCGGTGCTATGAGGAACTTCTCATATCACTATGCCATAGCCCCAGTATTTCCAGAAAAAAAGCTTCCCTTCATATTTCCCGCCTTGCCCCACTTCTCTTGGACCGAATTCTCTTTCTTTGCCTAATCCTCTTCTAAAGTACTTTTCGTCACGGCTAAGCAATATGCTACTCTTTAGATCTGGTGTTTGGCTTCTTGGGGCATTACTGTCCTTAACACCAGCAGTGCACGGCCAAAATACCAAAAGTTGAAGTACACAGTGGTCTTGAAGGATAGTATACTTTATATTGTTGGAGGATGGATGGGGTACTATGGCAGGTATCGTTATTTCGATGGCCCTAGTCCGTACCCCCTTTAAATGCATACCATTCTTTCCCTTCTCCAAACTAACAATTCCACAACACGTTTTAGATCCGGCACTTCGATCATTCGATGTATCGAGGAGTTTCCAAACTTCTCTTGAGAGTCGCAAGTACTTCCTAACGGAACCAATTCGACCCGAAGTGTCTGGTGTTGGGAACGCGGCGCTCTTCCCGACGGATTCAGGGTTTGACCTCACTTTTGGGGACTGGTACCCATACGATATTTCAGAGTATGGGGAGAGGGACCCTCCCATCGAGAACAAGACATGGCAATATGAAATTGCAGCTCAAAAATGGACGAATACGGATATAAAATTGAAGGATTGGCCCAAGAGAAACGCTTCAAGGAGGTTATCTAGTTCAATGACAGTATGGATTCCATCACTGAAGAAGGGGTTTCTTTTCGGTGGTGCTTTTGTCGCTGTAAACGAAACTTGGCTCAATGTGACGGCCGAGTTAGAGGTGCATAACGGCCTGATTACTTATGACCAGGCTTCGAATACATGGACAAACAAAACCACGCAATTGGGAGGAATAGATGATGGAGGGTTAGTGCATATTACGACAGCTACAGATGAGGTCTTGATTCATCTTGGTGGAAGGGGTAGGTGGGCTTCCAAAATGGTATGTCGCTACACGTATTGAACTTTTCCAATTAAAATGCTGATATAATCCGGTAGAAATCATTTTCCGAGATTAATATCTACAGCACAAAAAAGTCAAAATGGTATACACAACATCTACCCAGTGAAGCTCTGGTGCCGGCTCCTGAATCAGCATTTTGTACAGCTCTCAAATCAGCCCCGGACGGTTCCAGCCACCAAATCTACATCATAGGAGGCATTGAGAGTAGCCCTTTTGTAGATCAGCCCGAAAGTCCAACCGTTGGCTCAGTCTGGGTTCTTTCGATCCCAAGCTTTGAGTAGGCCCAGCTGCCTATTACGACAAAAACCACGGCTGCGGATCCGAGAGCGAGAATTTCACCAAAATGTCAGGCTATTGGAGAACATTACATCTTCCTCTATGGCGGGATGAACACCGTAGGTCACTCTGGGGGGGTTGTTTGCGATAGGAAGGCAAATGCGGCATTCCTGTTAGATGTCAACACATTGACATGGACAGACGAGTTTGCACCCAATAATGGAACATACCAATTCCGCGGCAAGTTCTTGGGCTTATTGGTGGCGAGTAAGTTATCCAACTCTCTAAGACACGGTAGATAGTGCACCAAGAATGGACACTAATCGCCTAGTAGCAAAAGCGGAGGCTCGGCCAAGAAGGAACCAGCCAATGGCTGGAGCGATCCAGATCTTAAAACAATAATGACACTAAAGCCGGCCATCAGAGTTGGGGGCGGACCGGGCTCTGGCTCAAAGTCATCTAGGACCAACGTTGAGGCGATAGCTGGCGGTACAGTGGCTGGTGTAGCGGCGGTGTTATTTGGCCTCCTGGGAAGGATGGTGCTCCGTCGGCGCCACCAAAGGAGGAGGTTGCAGCTTCCCCAAGATCATAAGGAATCTTGTTGCCCGGTCGGACTCATAGAGCGTAATCAGGCCAATAAGGGCGGAGTGTTTGCCACGGAATTGCCGTCAGGGGAAGTGGCGAGGGAGATGGATACCGGGTATGGAAGTGGGGAGGGATAATGTGGTGATAGAGGGCAAGAAAAGACTTCACTTCCTACCCTTTGCCATTCATTGTACTGAACTTTAGTACTTTTTAAATCTCCAAATTTTTTTTTTCTCAGGCGCGAGCCGGAGGGCACCTCCGCATTCCCGTGACAAGTTTGTCCCACTGGAGTTGCAGTCTGGTGGGGAAATTTCGATACCTCCGACCACTGCGATCTCCCCTTTTGTTTTTGCTCTATGCGAAACCGCGAACCGATCATTGCCCCCATTTTCGACACGATCATTATGATACGTCCATTTTCAACAATAAGTGCTGGGATGATACCGAGAAATAAGGCATGATTTGGGATAAAGTGAGATCAATTCGGAAGACAGATACTAGCACTTTCGGGTAGCAGTATGTATAGTACCGGTAGTTGGCAGTGGTGTCGTGGGTTGAAGGGGTTTAACCGTACGAGTTTGTTGACGAAAGAAATTGACCCCCCCCATTTTACACCAAAAGTGGCCGATTTTAAGCAATCACAGCTCAACCAAAAACAATATAGAACTAACAAAATCAATGCCATGATGTAGGCAATTACCTAGACTTTCTGGGTAGATTTTATCAGAATTTTGCCACTCCACAAGAATAGACGAGAGCTTAGAGCGCAGATTAGATGTGGTTGCAATGTACCTTTTGTATGGGAGACCCATACAAAATTGCAAGTGATAAAGCCATGCTAGCTAGTGGAGATTACTTTCTCTCTTGCCCAGAATATCTGCTGGCTGCATGGGTATATATGGAGGTAAGTTATTTAGTGCCGAGGTATTCTTGAGAGCAAGGTCCACAGACTAAAAAGAGAGTTGTTCAAAGGTGGCAATAGAGGTGATTTTTGTGTTTACCGCTTGGAAGAAAATACCACTTGAGCCCCGGATAGTGATCTTTGCGCTTGCCGTTCGAATCAATAGATTGCTCTTGTAATTGGAAGCATGTAGTTGTAACTACACTGCCGACCGGGGGGCACGCGCCATGGCAAATCTACTCTTCACTACCAGCAATACTACCGATGTATTAGAGGCATTCTCCCCTAGATTGTAAAACCTTTCTGTAAGTGTTGGAAGGATGACGTGGACTTTACCGTGTGATAGATAGAAGGTTTATACGTGGCTGCCTTATCCGATTGGGGACAGCTGTCATGTCCACTTGTGGATATCATGATCAACTGGTGACTGTCACATCGGCTGTTAGTGTGTTTTGTGGTACACCATAGGTGGCCACATCCGATGTGTATATAGTTAGCCCAATTTCCCCCTCCCCGTATGAAAGAATGCGCAAGAGAGAAAATCTACAAAGTGCACAAGCGAAGAGTCCAAGTTCTGTGTGAAATATCTTTCGATCGTCTACCACTGTGCTATACAGATACTGCTTGCGCCAACGGTAAGGTGTTCAAGTAGAAAGGCTCCGATGTGTGTAGTGCCTTTTGCCATCCAAACCGACTGATCATCTCAAAACCTGCCACCCGTAAAACACTTTCCCAACCCCGGGGCTAATATTCTCCCCTTGCTCCGGATTTGGTATATAGGTAAAGCTTCTTACCGGTATACGACGAGCCAGGTGCGGGTAGTACCATGATAGTAATTCGTGTCCCGAACAGGCTCGAGGCAGCTTGGATGATGTCATTAGGTTTTGTGCTGTGGCTCCACAATGCCATAAAAGGCATTACCAGGAACTAGACTGAGAACCCAAAGAGAGAGAAAAACTATTAGATTTTGTGAATTGTCGGCACAATCTAAATACATTTTTTCTCAAAAACACAGTCTCGGCACACAATACCAAGCGAACACCTGAACGAAGGGCGGTAAAGTAAAAGGTAAGTTAGTAGGTATTCTTGCCTTTAAATATCCTAAGCAAAGGTGATATGGTCTAAAAGATTCTGATGTATATATTCTCCTCCCTATGATAATGAGAAGTAATAGGGAAAAAAAAAAGTAATCAAAGTGCGAATTTATTTTACCCTGAAAACCTGCTGAAAATATATATATTTAATGATGGTATGAAAGAAATAATTGTGGGCCATTAGAGCATAAACTTGAATAATCCAAAGTATTACCAATAGTGAATAAGAAACCAGCACATATCATCCTTCACAGTTATCATGAAATATTAATGAAATAATGTAAAAATTCTAGCTATACTAGTGTCCATGGTTCGGGGGTAATCGCAAAAAATAACTTTATATGAAAGTATACTCATATCCACAAAGATAATAATATAAAACGGACTCAAAATTTCAACATCTATTAGGTAGTGAAAGTATTTGGGTTGTGAGTAGGGCCGGCTAAAACTGGTGGTTCTACTGGCCGAATATGTTATTATCGAGACATCAGCTTCACCTCGTCATACTTTTAGCTATTGCCCAACTCTTTCCTTTGGAGCGCTCTGAAGGGTACTTGGGCCCCAGGATTACTGCATGAACGCTCCCAATCAATCGCCGTTCCCGATATGCAACCAAGCCTACTGATTGTAAAGAGAAGAAATTCCGTGAGTGCTTTACGATTTTTAATTTTGTAGAATGGTATCATGGTGGTTTGGCCAATACCGAGATGTTCACGGATTAACTCCCTTCCGGAGTACAGTACGCAGATCCAGTACGAGTACTCGAAAGTAACTTAACCTAGCCTAGAAGCATATGTTTCTTATTGACTGTAGCTATTAAATTAGCACGCACTCCATCGAATCGCCCGGCAGCTACCATTGCTGTGTGGGGCTAAAGCTGTGCATAAAAGGTTTTTGCAATCAATAAAAACTACTTTTCTTTTTCTATTCCTTATTTCTTCTAGGCACCGCGGCGCCAAGTTAAGATGTAGCAACTCTGGCAGAGAATGGTTTGTTCAATGGGCTCTCTCATTTCCTTAAACACCCCTGAGTGTTGTTACCCAGGAGACACTGTGGGAAACCTGATAGAAACCCTCGTGTAACATGTATCGTGATTGCCATCCCTCACCAAAAGCAACTGTTAGACCTAACCCCCACCTTTCGCCTTGCCCGCTCCTGAAGCCCTTTTGTCACTGCTGAGAAAATATTCCATTCTTTATATCTGGTGTTTGGCTTCCGTGGTATTTGTCTTGTGCATCAGTAGTTTGCAGCCAAGATGTTGGTCCTACTGAAGATTTCTATTCCTTATGTAGACATATGAACCGGGTTCCCTCCGACTTGCCAGAATATCTTCTTTAGCTGCTTACTGCGTGTTGAAATGTATAGCTTAAGCCATTGATTCATTGTTGTTTCACTTCTATACTTTTCTCTTATGGTTTCATGCTAGTGTTTTACTAACATCGTCTGAAGCACTTCTGTTACCACACTACTATTATCATGTATCATGTGGAGGAAAGGTTTTTCTAGTTGCATTTCATATTTCACACGTATTGTAGGATAAAAGCTGGATCTTTTTCCTACTTGTTTTGTCGAGCAGGTAGTCTTTGCCTGTCTTCTATCTCTTGCATTTTTAACTTGTCTCTCTAGTCTCAATTCAATATTGCCTTCGTTCCGGCCATAAAAACTAAGACTGCAGTACCCATGGGTGGCTAGTTGTGCCAGGCTTCGCTCCGAACCGGCCTACAGATATCTTCAAACTTTCAATGATCGGTCGTGATCGCTCGTTATCTTGACTATGATTGCCCATGGCCTTGGAGGTTAAATGACCGTTCAGTGAAGAACTGAGTGGAGATCCGGAGTGTGGGCTTATTGATCTCGCCTAAATAGCTGTATCCACCCTGGGAATCGGGATCAAGAAAGCGCGGAATATTTTGCTATAAGGAATCACTAAGATAGGAAGTCCTTAGAGAAGGATGTGGCAGAGAAGGGTTTATAAGGGAAAGTGTTAGTTATTTGAGGTTCGTGATGATACTCAGGCGGCGGGGGAGGATAGCTTCATGAAACAGTTACTTTCAAGGTGTGAGTAATTTACCCCCGCTTTGGGGGTATACCCAGTGACAGGAAATTTTCCAGCATCCAAACTACTCTCAATACTTTGAATCTATCGGAGTGTTTATTTGGAGTTTGCTTCACCTGTCATAGAGCTGAACCAGTAGAGTGTATCTTCGGATATTGGGATCTTATGGCAGATATTTGTAAATTTCTTCGAATCTCTCTTGGTATTTGAAGATATCCATTAACTGCTCCCAGATATCCGCAGCCACACCCCAATATCCGTTGTTATTTTTCAGATATCCGTAGGCGTCTTTTGACATTTCTAGGCATCTTCAATTTATATCTGTTAATAAATTGCATAATATTTTGCCGACAGCCTATATCCTGAGAGGTACAGTACCCATGATGCCTTTAGGTTTTGGCTGGACCAAGCCTACGAAGCCAAGCCTAGTCTCATTTTGACATGACAAGACCGTACTTTGTATTTGCGGGCTGTCTGCCCGCTGTCTTGCCTTGTCGCTTGCGAACACTGGTGTCACTGATTTTTTCCGACCCCTTCGGGCTCCTTAAAAACTTCAAATACCCAACATGTCTCCTGATCACCTCTTCCACAAATTATCCTTCAAGCACTCTCCACCCTGATTATTCCTCATCGCAGAATTTTTTCATGTCCCCGGTCATGATTTTTAGGGCTGTCCAAGCACCCAGGGGTGAATATAAGTGTGCACTCCGGATGGTGGCTAGGTTCCGGTTCCGGTGCCCTTTCGGCCCCTAGGATTATAGCCACGAAGATGCAGATATTGCTGAAGGATACGTTAGTGTTTTTTCAATCCATGTCATCATATACACATGCCCTGAAAACTCTCTTAAATTTGAGCAATCACACTCGATCACTCCCCTGCCTGTATATGTCTGTAGTCCAAGCGAGTGTCGGGTTGGCCCCAGAAGCTGGACTGCAGCCCACAGTCCACCAAGGCTGTGTCACTTTGACCTGGCTCGTCTGTAGTGAATATTTGTTGGGTATCATACCTACAGGCCTTTCCGGGCATAAACTCATGGGTGGATTGCTACTTGACCATGTAAATTTCTGAGCGGGTGGGATGGAACATATCAACTCCAGATCGTGAGCAGCCCCTATACATGAGGAATTGGGAGTGGACGGACATGAAAAAACACTAAAAATAAAAATTGTTTAAATGGGCAGATAAGCTAAGTTGAGAAATTAGGCAAAGCTGGAGTCGAAAGCCGTATCGTTAGAAGGAATGGTAGCCCCAGGACTACCACCAGTTGAGCTTTGGCAAGACGCTCTCAAACTATTAAAGGGATTAGGAGAACAAAATAATGCAAAAAGGTAGCAATTCTTTCGGATGAGAACCTTTCGAGCTGATTAAATATAATCCAGGTTGATTACACCAATGCTCTCATAGGCCATTGCGCCGGCTTCTCAACCGCTACATGGCCGGCCAACTATTGTACCTCAAACAATCTATCTTGTGGCAACACCAGTTTCAAAAGGGATAAAAAGACGCCAGGAATTCGCGACAAAGACCTTGTAGAGGCCCAGACAAGGAAGCATTAAAATTGATTAAGCTACCTTGGCGACACCCCTTCAACATCTTTTTGCGATGTCTCATGAGGTCTTACTCTTAGGGTGGCATAACCCCGGATTCCTTTTTTTTATGACATTGTATAAAGGAGTACTGTCCCTAAACTCAGTTTAGGGAGTTCGTTTGTTCGGGGAGAGTGTATTATCTCGCCCGTATATAAAATGACATTTTTTATCTTCTGTCCCATTCCGATGGAACCATGGTTTCTGAAAAGGAAATGAACTCATCATTTATTCCTCCAATAATTGCATATGGCTGTTGGTTTCTCCCCCTAGATTTGTTCTCTACTTTGAAGAACATCCGATCTGCTACTTGCAAGACGCAGTTCAGGCCATTTGCACTGTAGCGTATTGTGCTCAAAAAAGACAATGGGGTAATGTGGTTGATATATCAAAATTCTGGCCCTGCAAACTGCGATCTTGTCATTTGGCATAGGGTATTGGTGTGGGCCTGTTTTATTTATACACCCCATTGGGCATCCGATAGCTGGTGTCTGATTTAGCTTATTGCCTTCTACTTTGGGTTTCGACAAAGTGTATAAGGTTTGGGGATTAGATTTCGCCGTGGCTGTGCGTGATCGCAGAATGTCTGGGATGGCTGTGGGATGTTTTTTTGCTACCTTAGCGTTCCTGCCCGGTTCCTGTTGCTGCTGGGGTGTTTCTTTGAACTACGTTTATTTGCGATGGTTCGTAGAGCTTCGTCTAGTCCCCCGAAGTTTTTGTCTTGGAGATTCACATATCTCGTTGTTTGCCCCTGGCGAGCGTCTCCGTCGGTAGCTCAATTCACTATTTCTCGCGCTCAAATGTGGTTGACCAGTGTCGACGCTGGAAATTATGCTGCTCGGCATGCTCCCTCCCCTCCTTATCCCCACAACCCGTCGCATATCCATCAACTTGTGGCTCATTCGCTGATTGATCATTCTCTATTCGCCTGTTGTTGGTTCTTTTTTCGCGCGTCCGCCCGCCGATCTTTTTGTTCGTTGCCCTACCGTCCGTTGACTGTTTGCCTTCTTGTTCCTTTATTCGCCGTTCGCTCGTTACCTGTTGCCGCTGCCGGGAGTCGCATGGGAGTTTGCGGGAATAGGAGCACATGGGAGTGTGCGAGAACGGGAGCGTATGGGAGTGCACGGAAGTATAGGAACGGTGCGGGAACGGGAGCAGAGGAGTGCGTGAGAGCGGTATTCCATAGGATTCTTAGTGATTTTCTTGTTTGTTCTTTTGTTAGCATGGGAGCGCAGAAGGAAATTGGAGTGGGAAAGGAAATTTGGTAAGTCTTTTGGGAGTCTATTGTTTGTTCTCTCATTTGTTAGCATGGGAGCACACAGAGGAGATTGGAGATGGGTGTGGGAAGTGTGAGAGATATCGGTATGCGGTGATTGCAGGGAGGATAGGATAGGTAATCTTTGTCGTTTATTTATACTCCTGTATTTTCCTGTCAGTTAGTTTAGTGGATATGAAGGGTCATGGAGCGAGAGATAGAGAGTCGTTGAATAGAGCGAGTTGCGGAGTGATATTTGGTGAACTTCCCCGTTTTTGGGTTGTGCAGAGTTTTCACAGCACATTTAGTGACCGACATTTCGTTTCATCGTCGCCCGTTCGGTATAGTCCTGGCTCCGGTTAGATCGTTGATTTCTAAAAGTTGATAATACCTTCACCGCTCCCTCCTTTGGCGCCTGGCTACGGGTTTGCCTCCCTGGTGATATGTTATGTTTAACCAGTGGGGTCTTAAGGCTCAAACACCCGAAGGTGCTGATAGCTAATATGATACTGTATGATATTGACAGAGCTTTCGGTATCTGACGCGGGCACCTGAGCTGGGGATCCCAAACCTGGTCTTCATCAAGTTTCACCCCCCCTTTAGTTGGTTCACTAGGAAGATTCTGGAAGCCTACGCCATTCTTCAAATAGTTAGTGTGGGGAGGCTCAACAATAATTGTATTTTCTTGGGCGTGTCTTTCACGGGTGATATTAATAATTCACTTGAAATGTATTTCTTCTACGTACCGGTACTGTGCAAATGGGATCAAACAGGGTCTAGAAACAAGCAAAATCCCACGGCTAACAAGTTCACAAGAAATTTTAAAGAAAAAAAAACACTCAGATGAAGCTAACTCTAAGGAGAACAACTAAGTGCTTTTTATTTTCAATTAAGTCTCGCACACAAGAGGAGATAGAGGGCAAAAAGTGATGGTGAGAATGAAAGTGACAGAATCTACCTAGTGACATACCGAAAAGTACAGTGTGATGTGGATGACTAAGACTTGGGAATCACGGACAAAAGAGAAGTATGAACTCAATGTGCAAGAACTTTTACTAACCATTTGAAAAATCGCCGCCACCTCTAAACCACAAACCTTTATCCACTATTCTACTTATTGCCCGGGGGTATATCATTTCGCTTTACTCATGAGGTCTTGGCAATTCTTGGCTCAACTCGGATCTGTTGCAACGAGACCGCCGTCCCACCGGAGAACCCCACCTGTAGGTGCTTTTGTTTCTCAAGGGTTGTCCCGCTGCGCGATGGCATGAGTGGTGTTACGATACCGGTAGTGTTCGCCACCACCCCGGTCTACCGGAACCCGCAGCTACTAATAGCCGCCTAAGCACTCAAGGCCATCCTTCCTCTAACATTCTGCCCTATTCTGGGTAACCCACAGGAAAACGGAGTTTTCAGATCGCAGTAAGATGTTGGGATTGTTCTCTTTAGCTACTATAAATAAAGCCATTCAGTTGCAAAGTCGGAAGGTGGTTTTTCGAGTGCCAAGTTTAGTGTGGGTCTGACAAATTCGTGCGGTATGCAAGAAAGGCCTTGCACACACCAAGCCTTTCAACCAAAAACCCCCTGTAACTATTTCGACCCCGCAGCTAGATGCTTCAAACATCACATATCACTTAAACCGCCTCAGAGGACACACCCAATTCTGACCCGTATCGATCCGCTGAGCTCCTACCTGCTCACTGGACTACTTGGTGCATCTATCTTGGGACTTGCTGAGGCTGAGTGCTTTTAGAGAGAAGGGTTGCATCGACTTAAACTGCGAATGAGACACCAGTGTTACACAGCCCATATAGGCATGAGAAAGTGCTGGAGCTGTTGCAGGGATGTAGAACGTTAACCCTGACATGTCAGATGGTAGGTGTAATAAAATACCAATCTCGTGGCAAATAGCTGGGGCAGTGTTCCAGAAGTTGATAAGAGGAGAGGGCGTTAACCGCGATAAGCTGGAAAAATCAGCCCAAGTAGCAATTCTGCGGGCCGCCAAGAGTGATATGGAATACGAGTAGTGGTAAGGCTATTCCGGTGATCGGAGTCGTAAACCTCGATAGACAAGAGGATAGGCAGTGCTAGGCACCGACTTTATGAACGGCCGAGAGTGGGTACGAGGGAGCAGCGAAGCTGTTGTTGGGATAAGATTGATGGTGAGTTGTCACCCATTGGTGATGGCAACTTACGGTACGTAGGCTTGAAGGAAAACGGACAGCGATCGGAAAGGAGATTGTGTATCCGTTGTTCGATGTTAGATACAGAAGAAAGACTCAGAGAAAAGAAAGAATGAAGCTCTGGTAAATACATGCTGTGGTAGCCAATGGTCCACCTGTGTGTGTTACCCAAAGTAGCTCTCCCGGGGATTCAGACCTCAACGTGTCCTAACACTAATACTATCCCACAATGGGATTACTCCATCAAAGAAGACGTCGCCCGCAACAGGCCAGACACATGTGGGAGTAAGGGGCTCCCGTATCCCTCAATAAAGAGAGATCAGTGCGTCCTAAAGTCAGCAAAAGACTTGAAAGCCGTATCATACCAGCGTCACGGCTCAATCCCGGGGATATATGATGTAATGCATTCTTTTAATTTTCCGACCCTAATATTGAGTCTTTCCCAGCACCATAGGCTGTTACCGGTACACCCTGATGGATTCAACACCTTCTGCTATCGTTCGAAAAAGACTACTTCCTGGAGTCTCTCACTCTAGTAGATATTGCGGCTCTTCCTGCTCGTCTTCCTCTTCTGTATTGATAATCCAGCAAGTACCATATTTTGGGAGTGGTTTGGCGCAACTTGTCCTCGGGAATCCGTTTGCACTTTTTAAACGATATCTTCTTTAGAATCTACAGGCACTATGGCAGTTGAATTGTGAATTCCGGCCCATGAATCTTTCTACATTTAAATTTGATATAATAAATATAATAAGTAGGGGGTTGGGCACTACGCTCCAGGATTGTGGTAGCATCGGGAAGTCTGGCCTGATTTTCACAAGAATCATCCAACCCCATCCCGGTTTTATGTTTACCATAGATTATGCTTTCTCTGTTTTTTTATCTTTGTTCACAATTTCCTTGATCCTCCTTTGCCCCATGGATAGAGGTATACTTTAAATTTTGGGTCACTGAGAAACAGTTTTTTTATATTAGAGAAAGTAGACTACCGTTAGGGTTTTTACCCATTTATTAATATTTCATGGGGAATGCTTGGCTTGTGATATGGTGCGACAGGCGATCGTGGGGAAGTCTCCAAATAAATTTTATTATCCTGTTTTTTTTGGAGAAGTGTGTAACCCCGTTGCTACAGAGTGGCTTGTATCCAGATTTTAAATTCATCATATCGGTAGTCTAGTTCTAAACTCGAAACGTGCCAAGTAAACAAAAAGCAGATGTGGTTGCACACTCCCTCCCCCGGCAACTGGGAAGATGGCGGTGGTTTCTTTCGGCAAGCTGTCATAAAAAATGTGCATGCGTAAATTTTGTTCACACCACTGCCTGCCTGCCAGAACTCCGGATGGGAATGTGTAGTTACATTCAGGAGATCTCTATAAGTACTCGAGCATCGCCCTATTATCGCGAATCCCAACAGAAGTTCCCCCCATTGTGGAAAATTGATATAACCAACCCTAACCCTGCAAACACATACGAGAGAAAGAGAGAAAAGCGTCGCATAGTCTGGCTAGGTTGGAGGCATCGATGGGATAAGGAGTACTGTACCAGTCAGAGCGGAGGCATCTGTTGCGCGAGCAGTACTCAATTGATTCAATGCAAGCATCATATCATTCCACCACACACCTCCTACCGGTAGTAGAAGAAGTTTGGTTTCCTGAATTACTTTTCCCTGCTCACGGCAGTTTAAAAAAAAAACTTAAATAGTAAATTTTCTTTTTTTATCATAGCGCATCGCAATACGATACGAGGCGATGCAGCCAGATGCAGTGGCTGAGTACTGGAGTAGGGTAGATACCGCAAGTAGGTTGTATTTTATGTATCATATTATATGAAATATTCCACCGGAGAGGCCTGGGAGAGTAGGACAAGAAAGCGTCTAGGCGAGGCTGGTTTGTGGGCTAGGAAATCATAAAGCGTGTGTTTGATATCGCGGAAAAATAGGGATGGTGCTCTCCAACTGTACGCCAGAACATAGCAATTGCGACGCCTGCGCCCCCTTCCACAGCGCGGGATTTTAGGTTAGCTGGTTCAGTTTGTTAGCTCGGGCATTCCACGAGGAAATTACCAGGCTCGCACTTGTATATTCTCATGGTGGGAGGTATGATAGTGGAAGTCCTGCAAATATCCACCCCCCACCAATGCGGAGATTAATGGCAGTGCTGGTTAGAGAGAAACTAGACAGATCTCAGTAGATTTTCATAGCCCACATAAATCCTGGTGGTATGCTTACCCCCGTTAGAGGATTGGACTCAATCCAATGCTTATGACATAAGTTCCCTATTAGAAAATACATCGCAATTGTGTTCATGAGTCCCAAGCGATAAAATATAGATTATGACACTCCCCCAGTGAATGTCTAAGGACAAGAGAGCACTCAATCGACCAGGAATAACTGTCATGTCGTCACAACAAGTGATAACACATGATCTCAAGTAAAGCGAGACCACATCGGAAAATCCGGAATCAGATACTAGTCCTCTCTAGTACTAGCTACGTACAGGAGCATGTGGTGATGGTGCTTGTATATAAGGGAAATCTATCCTTATCCTGATTAGATTTGTCAAGATTTAACCCAATTCGTGCGTCAATACGCCTACCATATAGAGGCATCACAGCTAGCGGATATTGAACTCGCTCTTGTGTATAATACACACCAATGGGATGGGTAGCTTATGTAGGGGGTTCGTATTGGGAGATGTAGTACAGTACTTATGAGCAAAAGTCCAAAAACCACAAGAGAAGTAGAGCACAACAGAGGTGTCAGTGGTGCTCAGCCCCCTCACCTACTACGAGGTCCAGGGGCTATACATTCCAAATTAGGTTAATCTCCCTGGCCTCAACTTGAATTTTGTTTCGGACATGGTACATCCGCTGTCCCTTTATCTGTTAGTCGGTAATAAAAGTGACCGAATGTCCAACAGTTTCAAATTGCACTACCGTATTGCTTCGGTTTTAGAAGTGACAATTGCACGCACCGTGGGAAAGGAATTACCGCATACCAACAGCAAAGTGATAATTCTCCAGGCTGCGTATTGTTCGTTGCCAAAATTAACCGCGCACACAACGATCCATCGCAACACAACGCTCTCTCTCACTCCACCCTTTCAACATCTTGAGAAATTTTTTTAAAGAAATTTACCAAGTATTACTTTCAGCTATGTGCTTACATTTTTTATTTTTACTTCCACCACCATGATGGTGGGGTTGCTTGGAGAGAGTGGTTCCAATTGCTGCAGTTTTTTCTGGTGCGCTAGGTGCGCGGTTAATTTTGGCAAGGGACTACCGTATTATCTGCTATTATCCGGTTTTCTGCCAAGACCATTGCGACAGCATTTCGCAATACTGTAGCCTAATCAGGATTAGTTTATTGTAACTTAATGTTTCGGTTAACTTTAATGTGAACTACAAGCCAATCTCCACCATCTTATGAAATGCATCTCACCCAAAAAGAGTATAGCAGGATGACCATTAAGACCATTATTGCCTATTTTCTTATCTTTTTGCTTTGTTTTTCCACCCAGGTAATAGCATTACCTACCCGTTTACACCCTTTAAGAGTTAGATCTGTCAATATACAGAATACAGGATCCCGGCCAGTTACCATAAATGGTCTCCGGATACAATTATGACCAGGTCCCAAGCCAAAACCACTAGCCAATCGAGTATATAAGCCACAGGGACCAATTAAATGAGTGCGCAGAACCTATAGTCAGGAACGGAAGCTGGAGGCTTTGATGTTCCTGATTCACCATCGTGTTTCAGTTAACAATAGCAATCTCGGTAGTGAATATAGACATCCAACAAATGCAGAGGCAGCATCATATTGGAAGATTCCTGAGAATACAATCCAAGAGTGGTGGACAAAGCAGGATGACATTTTGGATATGAAAACAAGTTTTCAGTGCAATGCGGTCAATACCTGGAAGTATGCATTGCCGGATATGGAGGAAGAGCTCTTCCATTCATTTATTGCACAAAGAGAGAGTGGCCGGCTGGTTAGAAGAGGGTGGTTTCACCATAGAGCAATAGCCTTATTCAAGAAGCACTACAGTACTACAGATTCCCACCGTTTTGTCTTCTCATTAGGATGGTTTAACAGATTTCTGTGACATTGGAATGTTTCATGCCAAGCATTGACAAAAAAGGCATCTAAGTTACTAGAAGAATAAAAGCAACTAGTAGTTAATTGGCTTTGATTTAATTGGCGTAATTCTCAGCCCCAAAATTTTCTTGAACTGGAAGGTCTTATTTCAGATAATGGATATTACCGACTCAGTAATATTCTTAATTTAGACAAAACATGCCCCCCCTCCCATTTGAATATTTGTATAGACAGATATACGATATTAAAAGATCACGGACAATTGAAGGAAAAACAGATAGAAGTGGTTGGGATAAGCTCCAGGCAATATTGGTTCTCTATATATTTGCGGATGGTATATCATGGATCAAACTAAAGTTAATCTTCCACGTAAAAACAGGCGACAGTATTGCTCGAAAAGAGTCATTAATGATGCAAGAACATAACAGTAGAATTCAGCACAACTGCCTACAATAACAAAGAACTGTTTAATCAGTTTATATACGAAGAATTAATACCAGCACTAAATACACCTTATGCCAGAATAGCGAGTCACGAGCCTCCACCGAGTCACTAGCCCCTCTAACCAACATCAGTCAAAGCAAAACTCACCTCGTTCGATCCCACAGTCTTCTATTAATGGACCTAGCTGCGTTCCATATCACGGATACAAATCTCGCCACACTTTGAGAGAATAATATCATACCATCAATCATACCGAGTAGATGTACTGGATTGTTACAGCCATTAGATACTGCAGTTAATAAGCCATTTAAAGAGTATCTTAGGGAGAAGGCAGAGGCTTACCTGGATAAGTGAGCAGCTGTTGAAGATGTTGAAAAGTGGTCTGTAAGCGAGAAATGAATTATGACTACTCATGTGGTCTCATGAGCCTGGAATGCCTTTTGTCAGCAGAAACAATACCGGATTATTAAGGCATTCCGGGATATTGGTGTAACCCTACCTATTGATAGTTGTAAGGTGTTCACAAGGTACTAATTACGTTATCAGCAAATGGTACGATAGTTGGCAGGTGGCCTGCTCTACCAGAGAGAAGACAAGAGCTGAGAACGAAAGAAGATTTCAAAGAGGTACTGAGAAACAAAGAAGTAACTGTTCAGCCAAGTATATTGAAATACTGTTTGTCGAAGTCTGCCTTTTTCATCGTGGAATCAGGTGGTCTTTAAATACACAAATCTGTTCATGTCTTACATGAATAAAACTAATCAAAGGTATCAATCGATACGCTTTGGTAAAACTAACTAGGTATCAAAACGATACTTAAAACAAAACATAAAACAAACCAAGTATCAAAGCAATACTTAAAACAAAACAAGTATCAAAGTGATACTTAAAACAAAATATAAAACAAAACCAATAACCAAGTACCCATACCAGTTACAATAGTAGTCACGATGAGGAACTTAAGATCAAAGGCTTCACTGCTGCTGATGTTAATATCGGAGACTGAACTCAAGATCTTCCTATTTCACAGCGTAATCAGTCTTCTCAAAGTTACCATACTCACCCAGTTGAGACTTCTGAGTATAACAACCTTCATTACATTTGGTAGTATGAAGGCTATTGCAGTCCAGGAGCCAACCAGCACAATACCGGCCACCAACCCACAAGTCCTCCAATCAGTGGAGATATTATCAATTTTACTATAATGGATACCAAGAATTGACAACCTTCCATGACTGTAACGTGTTCGCAAGGTGCTAATCACGTTATCGGTAATAGATACAATAGTTGGCAGGTGGCCTGCTCTTCCGGTAAGGAGGCGAGGGATGAGAACTAAAGGACGCTTCGAGGGTGTACTGAGGAACAAAGGAGTAACCGTTCAACCAAGTATATTAAAATACTGTCTGTCGAAGTCTGCCTTTTTTATCATAGAAACAGGCGGTCTTTAAATATACAAATCTGTTCATGTCTAGCATGAACGAAACTAATCAAAGGTATCAATCAATACACTTTGGTAAAGCTTCTTAAGTATCAAAGCGATACTTAAAACAAAACAAAACCAAGTATCAAACGATACTTAAAACAAATGAAGTATCAAAGTGATGCTTAAAATAAAACGTAAAACAAAACCAAGTATCAAACGATACTTAAAACAAAATAAAAAATAAAACCAAGTATCAAACGATACTTAAAACAAACCAATAACCGAGTACCCATACTGGTTACGTTCTCCAAAACAAAACAACTGTTTAAACAAACAAAACCTAATAATCATCAAAAGCGGAGTCTGAAAAATCAAAAGCTTCAATTGCCCCCATTTCCTTTTCATCCCAAGTGTCACACCAGGGACAAGAAGAAATCCTAAGAAAACATTTCAACTCAAAGAAATGTAAATCACAGTAGTCACGAATACCAGATTCATGATGTATGTCAACCCAAGCATGGTCACAATCAGGACAGTAGTCTATCCAGAGGATTTTAAAATAGTCTTCAAGTTGGATAGCATCGCGGTTCAACAACAGTCCAACAATCTGTTGTCGCAGCCTCACATTGAGTTCCACATAGTTTGACATCATTATGGTATTCAGATCGTGATTGGTGATTAGATAAGGTTGTTGAGAGCCTGCTCCATAGCTTGATTTTCCTCATCACTACTTTTGAACTCTAACTCAAAATATGGTACCCAAAACCCATCCCTAGTTTCGAGTTCCGCATGCCATCGCTCAGTCTCTGGCATCATAGGTGTCTAGCACATGATGATATAATTGATCGTTGGGGGGAGGGATTCGTTTGGCATGTTGTCTTTCCACCAATTATTCACCATATCCATTGTGTGCTCTACTCCTTCTAATAGTTCCCAGCTGCTCTCACCTGTTGGATATCCTTTCCATTTGACCAGGAACTGATTATTTCCATGCCAAAGGTGGTGGTCTCAGATTTCTTCAACTTCGCTCATTCTACTCTTCGAGTCTTATCAATGATGATAGGTGCAGGTCGAGAGTGGGTTCTTCCAGGGAACTTGGAATCGTCATTTAGGTGGAATCATTTGACAGCAGAGGTGTGGAAGACTGCAGTATTGCGGCGGTACATGTGTCCATCCATCAGGACAGTATAGTTTTCTGTATGCTCATCAAAGGATAAGACTTTGTGGGTCCTCACCATTGGGGTTGTAATTTCTTGCTGTATCCAACATTGGCAATGAACATGTTTCCATGTACCGTAAGTATATCTCCTGGTGGAATAGGGATATGTTTGCATCGTCACTTCTGAGCAGTAGTGGTGCTTCGAAATTGGGCAGCTTTAATAACTTGGAAGGCATCATTTCATATTGCTTGATAGAGGTTTAGGTGGTCATCGGAGGCAGGGACTCAGGCGTTCTTAAATAAAGTCGTAGTGAGGAGAGGGTATTGACGGCCGAAGATTGCCTTATATGGAGACATTCCCAAGGTGTCTGAAAATCCGGCATTAATGTATGCAGCCAGCTCAACAAGGGCTGATTCCCAGTTGGTTTGTCGTTCATTGATCATGTTCCTAATTCTGGTATTGACTTCTTGGATTTTTCTTTCTACTTAGCCATTCGTCTCATGATGTCCAGGGGCAGCCATAATGTGGTTGATTCTGAGGGAGGTCAATGTTTGCTTCCAGAATCTGGCGGTGAAATGGTGATCAGCATTACTGACAATAGATAAGGGGTACCCATGGGGGGTAAATAGGTATCGTTGGAGGTTATTTCAGGTATCTTTGGAGGAATCGGTAACTTTCATTGGTATAAGCAATGTGTATCCAGAAAATTGATCCACAGCTACCAAGATGGTATCATATCCTGTGGATTTGTTGAATGGTCCTGCGAAATCGATAGCAGAGGATTCGAATATTTCACATAGTAGTTGGAGGGTTTGCGCTTTCCCTTCTTGTAGTTGTGTTCACTCCTTGTTTGCCTGACAGAGTTCACATTATTTGACGAATTCGCAGAAGTCCTTTCACATTTCAGGCCTGTAAACACATTCTGAGGTATATTGAAGGTTGCAGTCCACACTATGGTGTCCTTTGTTGTGGATTTCGGTAATGACATATTCCCTAATAGTCATTCCATTGAACATATAGCCTTTTAGGATGTAGAGACAATGTTCACCATAACAGATACTGGTATAGACCATTCCATTGGATATGTTGTAGGGGGCGAGGTCTCCATGTCTGGAGCTATCCATAGATTTGAAGTAGATCGGGTCATGGCAATATCCTGCTATCATTTGGGTTCGAAACAAGGAGGTTAATTCTTCTGTAGTTGATCTAACATCTCATTCGTCCTCAATTAGGGATCCTCTTGTTGGTTCACCAGGGGTTTCTTCTTCTTTAAAGGTTTCATAGAGCTGTCAGCGATGCTCAGGAATTGTGGGAGGTATGACAGAAACAATGATCTAATTGTTGTATACTCGTAAGGGTCCACCATACAGTGGTCGTGAGTCGGGTATGGGGGAAGAGGATGGCGGAGCTGACTGCGGAGGGTATAGGTAGGATAATGCGTCTACATAGGCTGCTGCTTATTCGAGTTCTTCAAGACCTTGGTGTCGTGTTGGGACAGGATTATAGGTAATAGGAGGTTGGGTCGATCCATCTTCATCGATTATCTCTTCTGCTCCTTCAGCGGTGTCAATGCTGGTGTTTTTGGAATTGTCAGCAGATATATAATACAGTCACTGGTATCTGTTGCCGAATTTAATTTCAATCTGGTGAAAGAGGCAAGTAACAAGGTAATAGTGGGACCAGTGGAGTCTGCTTTGTTCAAGTTCATGAGGAGGTATACTGCAGAGGGTGCAATTGTCTTTCCACTGGTCATCAATATCCTTTCCTCGTTCTGTTTCAGCCGCTCTGTACATGGTGTAAGAGAAAGGATTGGAGGGAGCGGCAGAGCTGGCGGTAGCCATCAATGGTTCTTGTTCATAGGAGATGTCGTCAGGGCTGTCTTCGCTATGTCTTGTGTGGTCATGAATGAGAGGGGGGTCTGTGAGTTCTTGATTCTCATATAGGCAGGAGAGAGCATCACCTAAATAGTTCGTTCTTCCAGGGGTATAGATGATTTTTGCATAGTCTTTGCTGATCTTGTCTATCTATCATGGTCTTCTCCTTCCAGGTATTTTTTCTGCTTTAAGATTAGTGAGAGGTTGGTGGTCAGTAACAATAGTGAAGGTATTGCCCATCAGGATGTGGTTGAAAGTGGCAAGAGCATCAATCACAGCAAGGGCTTCCTTGTCCATTATTCCATAGTTCATCTGTGAATTAGTAAACTTCCTGCTGTGTAATGCCGCCATTCTTGCCGTTTTATAAGAGGCTCCTTGTCCAACCTATGCTCCAACTCCAACATCCGATGCGTCAGTAATTAGCCATATCAGTTCTGATTTACTGTAATCGATAGGTTGTATAACATTCGCGTTTTTAATCAATTCCTTAATGTTGGTAAAGGCTTGGTCATGAGTGGGTGTCCAGACAAATTCCTCATTGCCGGTAAGGTCTGTGAGTGCTGCTGTCACAGTGGCGTGGAGTTGTAAGAACTGGGAGATATAGTTGACTAGTCTAAGGAATCGCATAAGTTCATCTTGATTCCGGGGTGTTGTCCATTCTGTTAAACAGGAAATTTTTCCAGAGGCTGCATGTATCCCTTTGTCATCTATCACATGTCCTAGGATATCGAGCCTTTCAGCAAATAGAATTGATTTGTTTCTGCTAGCGTAGAATTTAGCTTCCCTTAGTTTGGTACAAACCAAACCTATATGGTAGGCATGTTCTGTTTTGGTGTTCGAGAAGATGAGAATATCATCAATGTAGACCCAGACAAAATAGTAGAGGTATTCACTTAAGAGGTTTTCCATAATTCGCATAAAGGTAGCGGGTGCATTCATATCACCTTACAACATAACTCGGCTAATGAAACTTCCGAAGGGCATTTTGAAACTGGTGTAGCGTTCGCTTTCTGGATCTAACCTTGTCTGAAAGTAGGCATCGCTTAGGTCAATCTTGCTTCGGAATCTAGCCCATCCAACTGCATTCAGGATTTGGATTTGGTTTCTGATAGCGGAGCTGTCCATAACCATGTTTTCATTTCGTAGTTTGTGGTCAACCAAGGGGCGGATTCTTTTACTATCTGCTTTGGGTTGAACAAACATAGTAGTGGCACCTGGGGCTTCTGCTCGGTAGATGACTCCTCTTCTTTGTTGTTGGTTGATCCAGTCACGTAGTGGACTTTTGTATGCGTTAGGGATAGAGTAGGTAGGTTGGTTCTTAAGATTAGAGGGGCCTCGAAGAGGGATGTGATGGTTTACTTCTCTCATACACGGTAGTTCTTCGGGAATCTGGTCAGGGAAAACTTTAGAGTATTCATCCAATAGGTATTGGGCTGTTGCTTCACAAACTGCGGCTCAGTATTCTCCAATTGTTGGCTTGTAAGAAAGTCTGATCTTCTGATCTGGGAAATCGATGGTTGATTCCCCACACCTAATTACAGCTTTGTAGCGATTCAGGAATGGCATCCCTATCAAGGCATCATATTTGGCAAAGTTTCCAACTAGCATTTCCTGGGGGGGTAGGACAGCAGAACCAAGTCGAATAGTTACAATGCAGGTTTTATGGCTTGTGGATTGTGATCCTTTTACTGCCATATTGACTGGTATGGATTAGTTAAGGTCTCGAGTTAGGAGTCCATGGATAGAGACAAAGGCATTGCTGATCATGTCTCTTCCGATGGCGCCAGTATCAAACAGGACTTGAGCCTTCTTACTATTTATCAGAATATTACCTTCCAGGGCAGTGTGTACTTTAAATGTGGCTGGAGGTCAGACCCTATTGCACTCCACATCGATATATCCGATATGGATCTCTTCATATTTGCTAGATAGGGTATTATCACTATCGCTCTCAACATTGTTGGCCGATGCTTCTTGCTTAATCACCTTTCCTTTCCCTTTCTTCATAGGGCAGTTCGTTGCTATGTGTCCTGTTTTTCCACATTCAAAACATTCTCCATTCTGCTGTCTCAATTCTTTGGAGGGTTTGATTTTGTTTTTGAAAATCAGTGGGGTATCGTCTTCAGAGTTGCTAGAGGTCTTATATCATGCTTGGCTCTTCCTATTGGAGTATGTCTGTATCTTGTAGGCCTTGGCCTCATGGAGGATGGCGTTCTTTCGTTCTGCTCTTGTAATTATTGTTGAGATATCGTCGTCGTCTTCCTTAATTGTTTCTACCTCTCGTCGGAGGGTAGGATGTATAGTATCATAGAATCGTCACTTAAGGATGTATTTGGAAATGCTTTCATTCGTCATTTAGTCCTGATATATCAGTAGATCGGTAGCTATATCTGTAATTCTCTTAACATGCGTTCCATTAACTTGCTGGAGCTGGTTGAATTTGTTGTATATGTAACCGGTGCAGGTACTTGGTTATTGGTTTTGTTTTATGTTTTGTTTTAAGTATCACTTTGATACTTGGTTAGTTTTAAGTATCGTTTGATACTTGGTTTTGTTTTATGTTTTGTTTTAAGTATCGCTTTGATACTTAAGGAGTTTTACCAAAGTGTATTGATTGATACCTTTGATTAGTTTCGTTCATGTTAAGACATGAACAGATTTGTGTATTTAAAGACCCCCTGTTTTCTATGATAGAAAGGGCAGACTTCGACAGACAGTATTTCAATATACTTGGTTGAACGGTTACTTCTTTGTTCCTCAGTACACCCTCGAAGCCTCCTTTAGTTCTCAGCTCTCACCTCCTCTCTGGAAGTGCAGGCCACTTGTCAACTATCGTACCTATTACCGTTAACGTGATTAGCACCTTGTGAACACGTTACATTTTTTTCACCTCAGCAAGTGGTTAAGAACCTGTCCCCAGATTTAGGCCTGATCAACCTATCGATATCCACTTCAGAACGCTAGCGGAGAGAAGCGGGAGAATCACAGCACATTCTGCTTCATCTCAAACCCAAGATAGAGTCTTTGACGACCAGGAGTGGGAAGCAAATCCCACGGCAAGACCTTACAAGAAAGAAACAACCCCGGCGCGCAGCTAAAGAGCCGGGCGATCCTGCAAACACGGAAGATACACAACCTCCAGGAGAATTCCCTCCTACTCCAGCAAAGAAGCCTTCCTTTGAACCTCCAAACGACCCCGAATCTAGTAGCGAATCAGATATAGCTAGCACAGGAGAAGGGCCTTCTGGAGGAGGGAAATCTCGGGCAAGGCCTGAAGAAGAGGAGGTACCCGCAGCATTTGTACCCCCTAAGTTTAAACTCCACCTCCCAGCAAAGTTCACAGGAGAAGGAAAAGATCTCAAACCTGAAGCCTTTGACCGATGTGCAACAGAACTCTCACACTTCCTACTCTTACAAGGAAAAGATGTGGAAGACCCTACAACCGGACTTATCATTGGATCATTCTGCGAAGGAAAGGCAACCGACGCATACCACCAACGCTATAAGGATTTCGGCGGGAATGTAAGATTAAGAGGAACTACAGTTCTCGATTACCTGAAAGGACGATTCCAATCCTCTATAACCAACGACCTCCTATATAACAAATTCAACCAGCTCCAGCAAGTTAACGGAATGCATGTCAAGCGAATCACCGATGTGGCTACGAACCTAATGATGTATAAGGACTGGATGGAGAGAGGAAGTATCTCCAAATACATCCTGAAGTGACGATTCTACGACACCATGCATCCTACACTCCGGCAAGAAGTAGAACCACTCGAGGAAGATGGCGATGATATTGCAGTAATAATTGCAAGAGCAGAATGAAAGGACGCCATTCTCCATGAGACCAAGGCCTAGAAAACACAGACATCCTCTAGTAGGAACAACCAGCCACGACACAAAGCCTCCAGCAACTCTGAAGACGATACCCCATGGGTTTTCAAGAAGAAAACAAAATCCTCCAAAGAATCGAGACGGCAAAAAGGAGAATGTTTTGAATGTGGAAAAACAGGGCACATGGCAAAGAACTGTCCTACGAAGAAAGGAAAAGGAAAGGCAATTAAGCAAGAGGCGTCGGCCAACAATGTTGAAATCGATAACGCCCAATCCAGTGAATATGAAGAGATCCATATCGGATATATCGATGTGGAATGCAACAGTGTTCAACCTCCGGCTACATTCAAAGCACACACCACTCGAGAAGGTACTATCCTGATCAATGGCAAAAGGGCTCGAGTCCTATTCGACACTGGCGCAATCGGAAGAGATATGATCAGTAATGCCTTTGTCTCTGTCCATGGACTCCCAACTCGAGACCTTAACCAACCCATACCAGTCAATATGGCAGTAAAGGGATCACGATCCACAAGCCATAAAACCTGTTCTGCAACTATTCGACTTGGTTCTGCTATACTACCCCACCAGGAAATGCTGATTGGAAACATAGCCAAATACGATGCCCTAATAGGTATGCCATTCCTGAACCGCCACAAGGCTATAATCAGGTATGGGGAATCAACCATCGATTTCCCAGATCAGAAGGTCAGAGTCTCATGCAAGCCAACAAGCGGAGAGTACCGAGCCGTAGTCTGTGAAGCAACTACCCAAAAACTATTGGATAAATACTCTGATATTTTCCCTGATCAAATACCCGAAGAACTACTGCCTATGAGAGAGGTGAATCACCACATCCGCCTCCGAGACCCCTCCAATCTCAAGAACCAACCCACCTACTCTATTCCTGATGCATACAAAAGCCCACATTGTGATTGGATCAACTAACAACAAAGAAGAGGAGTCATCTACCGGGCAGAAGCCCCAGGTGCCACTCGTATGTTTGTTCAACCCAAAGCAGATGGTAAAAGAATCCGCCCCTTGGTTGATCTCAAGCTACGGAACGAAAACATGGTTATAGACAGCTCCGCTATCCCAAACCAAACCCAGATCCTAAATGCAGTTGGACGGGCTAGATTCCGAAGTAAGATTGACCTAAGCGATGCCTCCTTCCAAACAAGGTTAGATCCAGAAAGCAAACGCTACAACAGTTTCAAAACACCCTTCGGAAGTTTGATTAGCCGAGTTATGTTACCAGGTGATATGAATGCGCCCGCCACCTTTATGCAAATTATGGAAAACCTCCTGAGCGAATACCTCCACCATTTTGTTTGGGTCTACATTGATGATATTCTCATCTTCTCGAACACCGCAACAGAACACGCCTACCATATAGGTTTGGTTTGTACTAAACTAAGGCATGCTAAATTCTACGCTAGCAGAAACAAATCAATTCTGTTTGCAGATAAACTCGATATCCTAGGACATGTTATAGATGATGAAGGAATACACGCAGCCCCTGGAAAAATAGCCCGTTTAACGGAATGGTCACCACCCCGGAATCAAAAGGAACTCATGCGATTCCTAGGACTAGTCAACTATATTTCCCAGTTCCTCCCACACCATGCCACTGTGACAGCGCCGCTCACAGACCTTACCGGCAATGCAGAATTTGTCTGGACCCACACTCATGACCAAGCCTTTACCAACATCAAGGAATTGATTAAAAACACCAACGTTATTCAACCTATCGACTATAGTAAACCAGAACCGATATGGCTGATTACTGATGCATCAGATGTTGGAGTTGGAGCATGGGTTGGGCAAGGGGCCTCCCATGAAACGGCAAGGCCGGCGGCATTACACAGCAGGAAGTTCACTAACTCACAGTTGAACTATGGAACAACAGACAAGGAAGCCCTTGCTGTGATTGATGCTCTCGCTGCTTTCAACCACATCCTCATGGGCAATATCTTCACTATTGTTACTGACCACCAACCTCTCACTAATCTTAAAACAGAAAGGATACCTGGAAGAAGAACAAGAAAGATAGGCGAAATCAGCAAATACGATGCAAAAATTATCTACACCCCTGGAAGAACGAACTATTTAGCTGATGCTCTCTCCCGCCTATATGAGAATCAAGACATCGCAGACCCCCCTCTCGTTGACAACCACACAAGACAAAGCGAGGACAGCCCTGACGACACCTCCTATGAACAAGAACTATCGATGGCTACTGCCAGCTCTGCCGCTCCCTCGAATCCTTTCTCTTACACCATTTACAGTGCAGTCGGAACAGAACGAGGAAAGGACATTGATGAAGAATGGAAAGACAATTGCACGCTCCGCAGCACACCTCCTCACGAACTTGAACAAAGCAGACTCCACTGGTCCCACTGTTATCACCACACCTGCCCTTTTCGCCAGACTAAGATCAAGTTTGGCAACAGATACCAGCGACCGGACTATATGCCTGCTGACGATTCCAAAGACACCAGCTTCGACACCGTAGAAGGAGCAGAAGAGATGATCAATGAAGATGAATCGACTCAACCTCCTCATACCCTTAATCCTGTTCCAACACGATACTAAGGTCTTGAAGAACTCGAACAAGCAGCAGCCTACATGGATGCAATATCCTATTTACACCCCCCACAGTCAGCCCCGCCATCCTCTCCTCCCATAATCAATTCACGACCACTATATAGTGGACCCGTACGAGTATACAACAATGAAACCATTGTCTCAGTCATACCCCCTACTATTCCCGAGCATCGGGGTCAACTCTACGAAACCTTTGAGGAAGAGGAAGCCCCTATCGAACCAACAAGAGGATCCCTAATCGAGGATGAACGAGATGTTAGATCAACCACCGAAGAATTAACCTCCTCTTTCCGAAGCCAAATGATAGCAGGATATCGCCATGACCCGATTTACTTCAAAGCCATGGATAGCTCCAGGCATGGAGATCTTGCTCCCTATAACATATCAAACGGAATGGTCTATACAAGCACCCGTTATGGTGAACATTGCCTATTCATACCAAAGGGCAATATGTTCAATGGAACAACTATTAGAGAATCTGTCATATCCGAGATTCACAACAAAGGACACCACAGTGCTGACCGCAACCTTCAATATGCTTCAGAATATGTTTACTGGCCTGAGATGCGCAAGGATTTCCGAGATTTCGTCAAACAATGTGAACTCTGCCAGGCAAACAAGGAGTGAACACAACTACCTGAAGGAAAAGCACAGACCCTCCAACTACCATGTGAAATATTCGAATCATATGCCATCGATTTTGCAGGACCATTCAATAAATCCGCTGGATATGACACCATCTTGGTAGCTGTGGACCGATTCTCTGGATACACATGGCTCATACCAATAAAGCTTACCGATTCCTCCAAAGACACCGGGAATAACCTCCAAGGATACCTGTTTACCGCCCATAGGTACCCCTTATCTATTGTCAGTGATGCTGATCCCCGCTTTACCGCCAGATTCTGGAAGCAAACCTTGACCTCTCTCGGAATAAACCACATTATGGCTGCCCCTGGATATCATGAGACAAATGGCCAAGCAGAAAGAAAGATTCGCGAAGTTAAGACGGGAATTAGGAATATGATCAATGAACAACAAACCAACTGGGAACCAGCCCATGTTGAGCTGGCTGCATATATTAACGCCGGATTTTCAGATACCTTGGGGATGTCACCATACAAGGCAGTCTTTGGCCGTCAATACCACCTCCTACCTACAACACTATTTAAGAACTCCTCAGTCCCTGCCTCTTATGACCATCTAAACCGCCACCAAGCAATTCGGAACGATGCCTTCCAAGCTGTTAAGGCTGCCCGATTTCCAAGCACTACTACTGCCCAGAAACGACGACGCAAACATGTCCCCATCTCACCAGGAGACATGCTCATGGTAAGTGGTAACATGTTCATTACCAATGTCGGACGCAGCAAGAAACTGCAACCCCGATGGCGCGGACCCTTCAAAGTCATATCCTTTGACGAGCATACAGAGAACTACACTGTCCAGATGGATGCATGCATGTACCGCCGCAATACTGCAGTCTTTCACACCTCAGCTGTCAAGCGATTCCATCCAAATGACGACTCAAAGTTTCCTGGAAGAACCCACTCTCAGCCTGTACCTATCATCATCAATAAGAAGGATGAATGGGAAGTTGAAGAAATCAGAGACCACCGCCTTTGGCATGGAAATGATGAGTTCCTAGTCAAATGGAAAGGATATCCGACGAGCGAAAACAGTTGGGAACCACTGGAAGGACTAGAGCACGCTATGGATATGGTGAACGGATGGTGGAAAGACAACATGCCAAACGAATCCCTCCCCCCAACAATCAATTATATCACCATGTACTGGACACCTACAATGCCAGAAACTGAGCGATAGCACGTAGAACTCGAAGCTAGAGATGGATTTTGGGCACCATACTTTGAGTCGGAGTTCGAAAGCAGCGATGAGGAGAATCAAGCTATGGAGGAGGCCCTCGACAACTTTATCTAGTCACCAATCACCATCCAAATACCATAACAACGTCAAACTATGTGGAGCTCAATGTGAGGCAGCGACAACAGATTGTTGGACTGTTGTTGAACCGCGATGCTATCCAACTTGAAGACTATTTCGAAATCCTCTGGATTGACTACTGTCCTGATTGCGATCATGCTTGGGTTGATGTACAGCACGAATCTGGTATTCGTGACTACTGCGATTTAGATTTCTTCGAGTCCAAGTATTTCCTTAGAGTTTCCTCTTGTCCCTGGTGTGACACTTACGATGAAGAGTTTTTAGCAGAAACTGAAGCCATGAGTTTCTCAGAATCCACTTTTGATGATTATTAGGTTTTGTTTGTTTAAACAGTTGTTTTGTTTTGGGGAATGTAACCGGTACGGGTACTTGGTTATTGGTTTTGTTTTATGTTTTGTTTTATGTATCGCTTTGATACTTGGTTAGTTTTAAGTATCGTTTGATACTTGGTTTTGCTTTATGTTTTGTTTTAAGTATCGCTTTGATACTTGGTTAGTTTTAAATATCGTTTGATACTTGCTTTTGTTTTATGTTTTGTTTTAAGTATCGCTTTGATACTTGGTTAGTTTTAAGTATCGTTTGATACTTGCTTTTGTTTTATGTTTTGTTTTAAGTATCGCTTTGATACTTAAGGAGTTTTACCAAAGTGTATCAATTGATACCTTTGATTAGTTTCGTTCATGTTAAGACATAAACAGATTTGTGTATTTAAAGACTGCCTGTTTCTATGATAGAAAGGGCAGACTTCGACAGACAGTATTTCAATATACTTGGTTGAACGGTTACTTCTTTGTTTCTCAGTACACCCTCGAAGCCTCCTTTATTTCTCAGCTCTCACCTCCTCTCTGGAAGAGCAGGCCACCTGTCAACTATCGTACCTATTACCGTTAATGTGATTAGCACCTTGCGAACACGTTACAGTATAGGAGGCCATTGGTAATAGAGAATTGGAATCGTCCTTTCAGATAATCGAGGACTGTAGATCCTCTTAATCTCACATTTCTGCAGTAATCCTTATAGCATTAGTGGTATGTGTCAGTTGCCTTTCCTTCACAGAATAATCCAATGTATAGTCTGATTGTAGGGTCTTCCACATCTTTCCCTTGCAGGAGAAGATAGTTTGTGAGTTCTGTCGCCCATCGGTCAAAGGCTTCGGGTTTGAGGTCTTTTCCTTCTCCTGTAAACTTCGCTGGGAGGTGGAGTTTAAACTTAGGAGATTCAAATGCTGCCGGTACCTCCTCTTCTTCAGGCCTAGCCCGAGATTTTCTTCTTCTAGAGGGCCCTCCTCCTGTACTAGCTATGTCTGATTTGCTACTGGATTCGGAGTCGATTGGAGGTTCAAAGGAAGGCTTCTTTGCTGGAGTAGAAGGGAATTCTCCTGGAGGTTATCTATCTTCCGTGTTTGCAGGTTCGTCCGGCTCCTAAGCAGAGCACCGGGGTTGTTTCTTTCTTGTAAGGTCTTGTCATAGGATATGCTTCCCACTCCTAGTCATCAAAGACTCTATCTTGGATTTGTGACGAAGCTCAATGTGCCGTGATTCTGCTGCTTCTCTCCACTAGCATTCTGAGGTGGATATCGATAGATTGATCAGGCCTAAATCCAGGGACAGGTTCTTAACCACTTGCTGAGGTTAAAAAAATGTAACATGTTCACAAGGTGCTAATCACGTTATCGGTAATAGATACAATAGTGGGCAGGTGGCCTGCTCTTCCAGAGAGGAGGCGAAAGCTGAGAACTAAAGAAGGCTTCGAGGGTGTACTGAGGAACAAAGGAGTAACCGTTCAACCAAGTATATTGAAATACTGTCTGTTGAAGTCTGCCTTTTCTATTGTAGAAATGGGCGGTCTTTAAATACACAAATCTGTTCATATCTAGCATGAACGAAACTAATCAAAGGTATCAATCGATACACTTTGGTAAAACTTCTTAAGTATCAAAGTAATACTTAAAACAAACCAAGTATCAAAGTAATACTTAAAACAAAACATAAAACAAAACCCAGTATCAAACGATACTTAAAACAAAACATGAAACAAAACCAAATATCAAACGATACTTAAAACAAACCAATAACCGAGTACCCGTACCGGTTACGATTACAGTACTTTTAGCTTTTTCTAATAATATGTATGTTAGTATATAATTACATTTTCTGATAGTTAGTCTTATCTTACCTTTTTGGACCTCAATATTATCACACCAAGACTCCTTTCTCTCTCTCTCTCTCCCTCTCTCTCATTTTTTTTTTATCTCTTTGCTGGTATACTGTAGTAATTACTAGCAGTTGTCATGGGCAGCCTCGGCCTAAAATCCTGTAGAGTATATTAGTATTCTTATTAGCTTTTCTTTTCACCTTGCCATCTCTCTTTTTGTATAGGGGGGGGGTAGTGGGAATGGGTGGTATTGGTGTTTGCAGGTGAAAAGAGTGCAATGGTCACTTGAACGTGGTGACTTTGAGGTGGTGGGTTAGGGTTTTCAGGACCCCTAACTGATATTGTTGCCATGCAGATCATGGCTTGGCGGAAAACCGGATAATAGCAGATAATACGGTATATAAATAACTAAGAATAGACTACCGTCCAACAATGCTGTGTGTGGATCAAATACCGTATTCTCCTACCAAGTACTTATGGAGCATACCGGTATCTTCAACATAGAGAGATTCAGATCATGGCAAAATCAACAGAGGACTTGAGTAACTGGGCTGAAAAGGCCAACCCACATGCTACAGTACCATTAGGGCGTTCAGGATGGACCTTCCCTACTCTGTTTCTCAGGTCACTGTCAGTACTAGGAGTGATCCTCTTAGGTATTGCGAAAAGAATGAATTTGCTCCTTTTGATGTGTCCGGTCAGTTGCCAATTCCATTTCTTATTTTTCTACAAGTATCGTAGCGAACTACAGAGGGACCGCTGAACCAGCATACTTGCCACTGCGGCATCAGTTCTAATTGTAGTGGTAAGCAGCGCTTCCAGTCGTCCAGTCCGTCTTAGACGGGATCAGGACGACAAAGGACGACAATGTCTCGTCTTTGGACGGGCTGGACGGGGCGACGGCAGTCGACTATACTTGGCCAATGCCCAGCTAAGACACACTAGGACCATAACGAGCTGAAGCAAAATAAAAAAATAAAAAAAATAAAAAAATAAATAAACAAAATAGAGTAATCTGGCACCCATAAAAGGCAACCCAGGGCTAGCGCCGTCCGACGGCCGTCGACGATGGTCGGACTGGACGGCTGGGAGCGCTGGTGGTAAGGTAACTCCATGTTGGACGGAAGTGTTCTTGGCTGCTCACCGCACATTTCCCTTACGGCAACGACCACACAACCCTAACCCTCTTGGTATCAACTACTCCGACGCCTCGATGTTTGACTACTGGCTAGCCCTACACATCAAACACCATATGCAACAACATCCGCGACGATACCTGCGACAACTCCATGTTAGGGTGTTACCCCTATCATATGGAAATACCGAATATCCTCGGCGAGAGCATACCCTCGGCCAAAGCGGCACAATGGGCAATAGTGAGACTGAACATCATAGAGAACACGGCATACACTGGAAGTATGTGGGAGCAGATCAATATGATCTCAGGAAGGATAAAAGGCAGATTGTTTTCCCTTGTTAGTTGTTTTCATTCGCAATCCAATCCAATTTGTCTCTCTTTCCTCTGTCACTCGCATTTGGGTCATATCAGTCTTTCCCGTTTTTTATACACTATCGTTGTTCTTTGTGAGAATATTTCTCCAGTTAGGATATTGAATTTTATCTTTACATCTTTGCCTTGCCTAAGTCAATATTGTCTGAATCGCTGCCGTAATCCTTTGTTGTTTAAAACTCCACACGTCTGCTCTCCCGTACGTAGAGCATCTGGATTTACCCCCCCCCCGCACCCAAGCAGCCATTTTTCTCTGCGGGTTAGGCTAGAATCACTAATGCATGTTTTAGATGCGCACCCCCCCCCCCCCCCTGCCCTAATACCGAAGACTTTTTACATTTTGTTCGGCACATGGTTGCCCGGTCGTGGTCACAACACATGACCAACGCCATCTCTGGCAGAGTGGCAGCCGGATTTAAGAGCATAGAAATATCCAAAAACATGATCGTAGGCTTGTATCAACCAGACTCGCGATTTGGAACATCCAACTCTGCCCTTTTACTTCTTCCAGTGAGGCTAATCATTTGTCGTGGTGATAGCGGTGGCTTAATAGCCGAAGCGTGATATACGACTACCGTAAGAACTGGAATAATTGAACCTGGCGCTAAGCGGTCCAAATAAGGTACGTCTTGCCAAGGTAACACGAGCTGGGTTACGCAATATCAATTTCAGGACTGACTAATTTTCTTCCTCATAGAATACATCTAAATCATCTTCACCTTCAACTAACTCAACCGAATCCTCCTCCAAGTCTATCTCTAAATTTCCTCCCTCCCTCCAATTTTGTAATCCTTCTTTAAGGTAAGTCGTCTCTATCCCTTTAACAGAGATTTCAGAGTCCCTTGTACCATCAATTGGAAGTGCTAACCCAAGTACTCTAAAGGCTTTCCATATTACGTCCACTCGCTCTCGCAAGAATATATCCCAAGCCTCACCCACCACCCATGTGGTAAGTATCCTTCTTCTTCCAATCATGCTACCCCCCAGTGTACCCCCTGCTTCAAGAACTTCTTCCTCCTCTCTTTCTATAATGTCGAGTTTCTCTTCCAGAACTTCCTGCTAACTCAGATTAAAAATTAGAGATTACCAAACTGGAGTACTGTAAGAACTGGAATAAATGAACCTCACTCTAGGATGTTAGAATCTCCTCTGTGGGAATAGTCTCCCTCCACTATCCGAGAGAGGGGATTTGAGCATCTTTGCATGAGGTTCAATTATTCCAGTTTTTATGGTAGTTAGAGTAGAGGGTTTTTCTTTTCAAAGCTGTTTTAGTTCGGGAAGGTAAGTCATTTCACATACCCTTAAGATATCTTTAAAGGGACGGTTTATACTAACGTCAAGTGGCTGTACTAATGAAGTACAGCCTCTAGGTATCATACTCATGGTAATATCATTTGCGAGAAACGTGTCAAGTACCTCTGGTGCTTTGTGGGCAGCAAAAAGATCAAGTACTAATAGTGTTGGCTTTTGATCCAGGACAGGGATAAACTGTTTCTCCAACCATTCAAGGAAGTTCTCTGTATTGGTGTAGGCCTTGGGATTGAATTTGACTATGACCCATGGGTCATACTTAGTCCTCTCCTGCACTACCTGACCACCGATCCTGTTAGGCGGAGACAACTTGATAGACTTCAAGATTGTCTAGGCCAATCGAGATTCGTTTTTGTAGACGGAGATTGTCTAGGAAGACTCGGACTTGGCTCGTTTTGTTTATGACTACTAGGAGCGAAGTAAAGTAGGTAAAGTAGGGTAGAATCATAAAAACAATATTATATTGTTAAAGTCTCTTCTCTGTTGCTTGATGATGCCTAAAGCTTGGAAGGCACTTCGATATTTATATTCCGTGTCTGAGTGTTCGCGGACTACATCTATTTATCATACAACTATGTACTCCTTTAATTGTATTTCACAACGTCGAGTTTTCTTCCAAGGTGCGAACACCTGTGGACCCTGAAAACCATCACACCCTCTTCGGTAATTACGATATTTCTTCTTAGGAAACATACTGTCTCCAATAGTAATATCCCGATTAGCAGAGTCTTTAAACTTATAGCCTAGTTCTTAAGCCGAACTGAGTTGGCTCCAATTGTCTTCACCATTGATAAAATGATCAGTCTTATCCACAGTTATATCTGCAAAGGTAGTCGTCATTACAACCATCGTAGGTCATTTGATTCCAACCCTTTGTAACTCCATACCCAACCGATAGATTTTCTTTGGATGACTTCCTATTCACTTGCAGGAAGCCACTCCACTAGACTGGTAATTAATCCCTCGGTCGGCAACCTTTGGTTGCTCTCTGGGTAGTAGGTTTCAGTAACCATTGTAGTATTTGAGAATCACCCCATGACTACAACGTATTTCGAAACCCAATTGCAACACTCCATGAAGTTCGTTGGCTTCTTTGGTAGTGTCTTTTGGAGTTCTAGACTCTTCTGGTGTATGCAATTGTATTGGTCTCTAGTAGAGATCCATTACTATTTGATACTATCTCATGATGCGAAATCGTCCCGTTACTTACGGCCCATGCCAAAGGTCTCATACCTTTGAAGCCTAGTAACTCCCTGAGTAGTTGACGGAATTACTCCGTTCCACATCCCAGGCCTAGCCGAAGGTCCCCTCCCATACATCCCGTGAACAGGATCCGGTCGGACAGACGGCGGCGATGTATACAGTGTTAATCTAACACCTTCAATTCTGTGGTAATGTAGTCACAGGACGCAACTGAGATTGATATATTTGATGACGTGCGGGCCCCGTAAGGGGGCCGGTGGGGGGTGTTGGAGACCAGAGATTCCGATTTCAAGTGGGGTTACCCTACTTAGGGTGGTTTCTAGGTATCGGGTTCTGGTATTCCTAACAGATTCCCTGCCCCTGGAAGAAAACTAAAGGCTTAACACGGGGCACTCCGTCTGCAAAAACCGTTAGTTGAATCATCCCTAGCCGCTTATCCCACCCCAACTGACTACTCTGAACCCAAATAGTTTTATCACCAATTTGGTTGTAAGTTCTTCCCTCAAGATACTGGAAGGGGAGTGGTGTTTGGTCCATGTTGCTAATATTGGACAGATGGTAGCGGCCAATAGTAGCAGGTAAGTCTTCAAACCCCTCTTGTAGATTATGGCGAAGCTGTGAGTTTCACTGATTAAAGCGCATCCAACTAAGGATCACACTACCGAAATCGGAAGGGAGCTGACTGGCCTTATTAGTTATGAAGCGAAGGGATATTCAATGCCACTGAAAGAAACCGCGAAACTAGCCGTTCAAAAGTTGAAAAACAGTAGGTGAGTCTTGTGGATAATGCTTCTGGTAGAGCTCCTTGCTAATTCGTCTGAACCAGCCTCGACAAACTATTTCCCCTCTTGCTCTTTGTACTCGAAATCTGTCATACAGATCCTGTTCCATTGCCTCCCACTTTCGCTTTCTCCCTCCCCCTTCCATCCGGCATTGCAATTTCCTCTGATCCCTAAACTTTCCTGCGAACTCCTCCCGTTTCCATCTTGATAGGTTGCCTTCAGGTAGCTTAAACCTGTTAGCAACCTCTGTGCAGGTTGGCTTGCGTTTAGCGGTAGGCCTTTGAGGTATGGATGGTGTTTGCCAATAGGATAGTATACGAAGTTTATAGCTAACTGAATATGACCGATAGGGATTCTCGACTGGCTTTGGGGGTGCCCGAAGCTTTTCTGATAGTTGCTGCCTCTTCGGACCAGGTTTTTTCCGAATACCAGCATAAAAACCACTGGGAGGTAATGGTTTAAGGACTGGATTCACTTTTGTTCTTCCAGCTGGCTTGGGTGGCATTTCGATAGCTGGATATTGGTATAAAGATAATAGTCAAAGCAAATTGAGAAAATTGATTTAATTTCTACAAATGAATTCTTCTTCATTGACCTTTTATTTACAATAGAATGCGTTAAATAACCTCCATCTTGACTCACCGAGTAGAGGTGAGGTTGGGACTCATAGCTCTCGGACCCTGTCTCAAAACTAAAAACAGTCATTTTTGATCAAACCGCTAATTGCCGGACGCCCCACCTTATTTCAACCCCTTAGCGCGAGGTTCAATTATTCCAGTTCTTACGGTATTTCTTTAAACCCTGTTTCTGGGCACTTGTTACATTGTAGTAAAATTAAACTACTACTTCCATCGGAGGAGTACGTGTACTGTACTACCCGTTTTCAAAAGTATTTGGACCCCTTGGCGCCAGGGCGTCCAAATACTTTTGAAAACGGGTAGTACTGTACAAGTAGCTTGGGATGTAGCAGCGGTAGCAGTCGGGGTAAATCGTCCGATATACTCCCGCGGCCGAGTTGATGTTGGACACTTTCTATTGGAATTGCAACCTCGGGTGTCCAACCTCAACTCGGCCTCGGGAGTAGTACAGTACGCGATGGGACTGGCTTTGACCACAAACGGTTAGGCGAAGGCCTCTGTTGCGAATTTGAGGCGGTTTGCGGAGGGAGCTATTGTCCCGGTGTATCTGGGTGTGCGGGTCTGGTTTTTATGTGTGACGCACATTATGCGGTTGAATAGGCCAGATACGCCAATTGTTCGTGAAGGAATAGAGAGCCTGATGGAATGCTTCCCTCTAGGTAGAGAATATTATTTGATATTTTGTGAAGGAAAAAAGTCTGTCGAACTCTCGGGGCAGCATGACTAGGATAAATTTAACGAGCGATCGTTTAAAATACCATGAAAAACAGGGGTCTATGTTTAAAATACCATGAACTGCCATGACAGGGGTGAAGTTCCTCAACTATGACCTCCCACACCCCAATCTGGCCGCTGTTCAAGCTATGATTCTGCAGGACTCTGGATACTATCATCTTACACCCGAGAAAAATCATAGAAATCACAGGAAAATTACCTGAGATAGACCCAGATAATTCTTGATTTTTAATGATTTTTTCAGTTGCGAATATGGAGGCTTGGTGCTGTTATGTGCCAAGACTCTGTAACTGGTGGCTTGAAACTTTATTCCTGTTCTGGTATGTTGTGGCTTGAAACTTCACCCCTCTCATGGCAGTTCATGGTATTTTAAACATAGACCCCTGTTTTTCATGGTATTTTAAACGATCGCTCAAATTTAAGATACTAAACAGTGGCTGGGGCAAATACTGTTCTCGAGTGGTCGAGAATGCCCTGGGCAAATCAGGGGAAGTTCAACAGGCTTATTCACAGCACCCGGTACTAAGGGAACGCAGATCTTGCCAGGTAATAAGATACCGTCAAATGATGTGAAGCCGACAACCCACAACAGCGGATTCTAGCCATAGCTAAGCCTAGTTATGTTCGTTACCTATGTGATTACGGTTAACACCTGAAGTCCGGGCAATTGGCAATTGTGGACAATGAAATGATCCGCCAGAGTGACAATAAGCGCGGTGTCTTGTAACTTGGCTCACCTCCACCAAGAACACATCCGGAGACAGTGATCCCAAGCGGCCAGTCCGTCCGGCTTTGGGTACGGCCGGACTGACCCACCACCTTTTAGGGGATGGCATTGCCTGGGCATCTGGCGGCTTTACCTGGGCATCTGGCAGCTTGGACCCCTACTGCCAAGCCCACAGCCGGCGGTCGCCTCGGTGCCTGCAGGTTTTGGCGGCCGGACAAAATTCAAGCCGGACTGACCCAGGCTCTTCAAAACCTTGGCCGGACTGGCCGGTAGGTCGGCCTAGCCGCTTGGGATCACTGTCCGGAGACGGTAGAGGCAACTATATCAAAGAGTAATAAATCTTTAGACCATCTCCTGCTCATCATAGGGGTCTCCGCTTTCTCATCACATTCTGACACAAAACAAAGGAAAGTAATATCAAAGAAAAGTAATATACTTGTACTAGTAGAAAACATTCTCCAAAATTCCTCATAACAAAAGAAACAATGGCAGGGACTTTCACTTCCTAGATCTTCCTATCCATACCACAATTGGGCGCAAGAAAATTCTCCCATCAACATCCCCAAAGCCCCATGCGCTCAATTGTGCCCCCCAGCATACAGGTCTGTACCACCTTCAAGCACCTTCCAGCATCAACACCAACATCATTACACATGTATTTGCCGTACTTGCCTGAAAGTTGCTCGATATTGGATACATATGGTAGGCTTCCTAATGTTCACAATACCGCAAGAATTGAGATGATTGAGCCTCGCGCGAGGGCCTTGGCGCTGCCTTTGCTGGTGGTGTAAGGTGCGGTACTTTTTTGCTTTTTTTGTCTTAGGCTGGAGCTGAAGGGGCGGGCTTTCGCAGTGGCTTCACCGCCGCCCTCCAAGAGAGGGAATTGTAGATGTCTTAGTGCGAAGTTCAGTTATCCCAGTTTTTACTCGTACAGAATGCTGCGCAGGATGCGGGAAGTGCCGTGATGGTACGATAATTCATGTCACCGACGCCCTTGATGCGCTTGCGGTTAAGATAAAGGATACCTTTGGATCTGGTAAAGCGGCTTCACGATACATAAAACACATTACGAGGAGCAGGACAAAGAACCAAGAAGGCTCCTTTGAGCGAAAGCTTTTCCCCAGTACCAGTAGAATCCGCTAAGCCCGCCTGCTTTTTCTGCCAAGTATCTTATCAGCCACAGAGAAACCTTACCGGTACGATACTTTATGGTACTTCTAGCGATTGTCCCCATTCATGCTTCTAGGGCTCAATGAGAGGGTATAGTATTGGGATCCCGTACAAATGCTCTAAGTTACTTAACCGCTTGGAAGTACAACTATCGATAATGCCTATTCCAAATGGCTCCATCTCTGTCGAATCACATGTGCACTATAGAGGTTGGGCACTTGAGTAAAGTATAGGATATATGGGTATAATATATACTATGCTTTTCTTAATCCTGATTTAGTTTATCTATTAGGAAGGTTGAAACTGGTCATAATGTGGCATTTCAGGTAGAGAATAATATGTTCTGTGGTTGCAGGTTTTAGATTTGAAAGCACTTCTGGGTGTTATTAACATAGAGGAATGTACTCATTGCAGGTAAGAGTAACAAGTATATAAAACATGCTCTATTGCCATTACATTCTCTGTAATAGGACTTGGGTCTCATAAATAAAGTTAAATGTAGGAACTTTATCTGAGTGAAGCTGGTTAAAAAAAAAAAAAACTTACAAAAGTATTATAAACTTCTTAAAGGAAAGGTAAATTTGATTTTAAGTTAGCGGAGAAAGAATACTTTGCAGTAGACTTTATTGAGCACAAAGTTACTAATCTTTGATAACTCGAATTAGAGCGTTTGCTAGTATTATCACTAAAAATAGATTACAT
Source organism: Tuber melanosporum (assembly GCF_000151645.1). NCBI lineage: Eukaryota > Fungi > Ascomycota > Pezizomycetes > Pezizales > Tuberaceae > Tuber > Tuber melanosporum. The sequence goes on along the minus strand of NW_003299150.1, from coordinate 703,393 downwards.
GAAGGTTACTTGGTAGAAGAGGGGGAATTTCGCAAGAGCCAAAACAGGCCAAACTCAAAGAGAAACTTGATATCTTAGCCAAATAGGAGGTGCTCTCCAGCTCATTTTACAGAAATAAAAAAGTAACTAGAGGCCTGAAAATTACAGAGTCAAAGCTATATTTTCGAACCCCTAACCTGTCGACTTTGCACTACCGTGTCGAGTCAGTAGAACAGCATTTGATTTCTTTTTTTTTTTTAAGATAGAATTTCTGTTTAGAGCTATGATATCTTGCTTTTTGGGTTGAGAAATGCTCTCCCGAAAAATGTTGCATTTTTTTAAATAAAATTTAATAAAAGTCAACAAAGGAAAATAATCCGAAAACAGGAATCTGGAAAATATATGGCAAAAAGTTACTGCGTACTTGTATCCGAGAGCCCACACAGATTCATGACCCGTGTTTTTCGGGCACGTCTTGACCGCTGCTGTTAGTACAAGAGGAAAGAAAAGAAAGAGAGAGTAAAAGTTTACTCAGGGCTATTCTTAATTGTCAGAGCTTGTGAAACAGAATGGTATTGCGTGCAGCCAAAAATTTCGCCAGAGCCTCAGAATTTTGTGGCATGGGGTGGCAGTCCGTTTTGTGAATATCAGGCAATTCTTTCTTGAGTGAGGCTAGGGTCCGATAGAGCCTTCGCGCACACCAAAGTTAATTCCCTAAATTTATCCCAGCTAAACCTATCCAAAGTGGATTACCCCTACGCAATATTTGAAAACTAGTGAAAATTGAAGTGGTGTGATGCTAGTGAAGCCAGGATTGGTAGCACATGTACGGTACTCCACTGGGATACTGAGGTATGATTAAGATGTGTGCGATCGCTTTGCCCGACCCTCGTATCATATCATACTTGGCTTGGATTCTTGGCATGCGCGACTGCGGCTGCGACTGCGACTGCGGCATTCCATGCCAGCTACAAGCACTCTACAACACGGATATGAGAATCGTCGGATGAACCACATGCCAAGTTGGCGAAGGGAGGGAAGAACAAGACTTACCCGAGTCAAATTAAAAAAAATGATAACTGAACAGCGGGGGCAGGGGATTGGCAAGATTTTTTTATTTTTTCTCTCCTTGAGATCTTGAGGGTTGCTTTTCTAGTTAAGGGTACTGTGCGTGGAAATGGTTCTCGTTGTGCTGTGTCTTGAGGCGCTTCGGACAGTACCGACTCGCATGTACCGTACTCGTGAAGCTGTCTCCAATGCGGGGACTCTGCCGACCCCCTCCCACTAATCTCTGGATGTGATGGCTGCAGCAGCCTCAAATTATGGTTGACTCTCGTTAGTAGTAAGTGAGAGAGGAATTCTTTGTGATATGTTCCTTTAAAGCGCTTCTCAAATCCTTCTATGACACAGCCCTAATGTTTCCTGACGAAGATCTGTCAGTGATTCCCGCCACGTCCCTCCTCTTTTACCCCATCCTCATTGTTTAACTCCCTCCGAAAGAAAGCTTTCTGTCACTGCTGAGGAGATATGCTACTATTTAGATCGGGCGCTTGGCTTCTCGCGGCACTATTATCCTGCATATCAGTAGTGCACGGCCAAAATAATATTACAACACTGAAGGGCGGGGATGTTGATCCTATTGAAGATTTTTGTTCCTTAAGCGGGCCTATGAGTAGGCCTCCCTCCAAATTGTCGAAACTTCTGTTTTTCGCTATTTACTGACCAAATATCGAAGTATCTAGTGGCTCAGAGAAATGGTATGCTTTATATTGCTGGGGGATGGATGGGTTATCCTTTCAAGCACTCCGATTACGATGGCCCTAGTTCGTACCCCCTTCGAATGAACATTGTTCTCTCCTTTTTTCATATTAACGGTTCGACAACGCGTTTAGATCCACTCCTTCGATCAATAAATGTGTCGAAGAGTTTCCGGATTTCAGATGGGGCTGCTAGTTTCATTCGAGTCGAAAGGGTTCCGGACAATTTACCTAGTGTTGGAGATGGCGCGTTCTTCCCTACAGCATCAGGGTTTGACCTTACTTTTGGAACGTGGTACCCATACAACAGTACGATTTTCGGACCGAGAAGCGCTCCCATCATGAGCAAGAAATGGAGATATGACATTGCAACTAGACGGTGGACGAATACGAATATAATTCTGAGGAATTGGTTTCGGGCCAACAATTCACGGAGGGTATCTAGTCCAATGACAGCATGGGTTCCATCATTGAAGAAAGGTTTTCTTTTCGGTGGCTATTTTTCCAAGGTAAACGAAACGACGCTCAAGGTGACAGCACAAGAGGAACATCCCGGCCTAATCACTTATGAACAAGCCACTAATACATGGACAAACGAAACTATACCATTTGGAGGAATATCCGAAGGGGGCTTAGTGCATATTACGACAGCTACAGATGAGGTCTTGATTCAGCTTGGTGGAAGGACTCAATGGTACACTCGCATGGTATGTCACTCGACTTATTTACTTTCTCAACGTGACACGCTAATAGAATCCGGTAGGTACAATTTTCCGAGATCAGAGTCTACAGCACGAAACAAGCAAGATGGTTTACCCAACGTCTACAATCTGATGCCCCGATTCCAGCTCCTCGATTCGCCTTCTGCACTGCTGTCAAATCAGCTTCTGATGGTTCCAGTCATCAAATCTACATTATGGGAGGCCTTGAAACTAGCAGTCCAGTAAGTACTAAGGGAGGTCCAACCGTGGATTCAGTCTGGGTTCTTTCGATCCCAAGCTTCGAGTGGTCCCTGCTAGAAGTTAGGGCATTGAGCTCGGCTACAGACCCAAGAGCGAGGGTTTCACCAAAATGTCAGGCCATTGGAAAACATTACATCTTCCTCTTTGGTGGGAGCAATACCCTGACTTCCTCTAGCAGCACTACCTGCGATAAGAAGGGAAATGCTGCATTCCTGTTTGATGTCAACACATTGACATGGACAAACAAGTTTGAGCCGAATGAGGGAACGTACGAAATTCCCCGGAAGGTTATTGAGCTTATTGGTGGCGAGTAAGCTACCCAACTCTTCAAAATATGGCTAATCGTGCGCCAAGAACGAACACTAATCGCTCAGCAGCAAAAACGGAGGCTCGAACAAGACGGCACCACCCAATGGCTGGAGTGATCCAGATCTTGAAGACGTAATGACACTGTGGGACATACCCGCACCTACACCATACCCCAGCCCAAGCCCCAAATCAGACACTGAACCCAACGTTGGAGCGATTGCCGGTGGTACATTAGGAGGTGTAGCGGCTGTGTTACTTGTCCTCCTGGTCGTGGTGATACTCCGTCTGCGCCGTGAAAAGAGGAAATCGAATACTCCTTCCAACAATATGGCAACCCCACCAACCCCCTTCGTGGCCATGAAGGAAGGTACTAGCCCGATCGAACTTATGGGACCCAACCAGGCCAATATTGGTGGATCGTTCGCTGGGCAATTCCCGCCGGTAGGGTGGGGTGGGGGATGGACACCGGACACGGAAAGGGGTCGATGATATGGCTATAGAAGGGAAGGAAAGAGGGGGAGGAAAACATAAATTTGACATTACCCACCCACATTTTGTAATGCTTTCAGAAACCCAGCGAACCAGCCACTCTTTAGGGAAAGATGCACGCCTTCATCCATCGTCCAAGCGCTCTCCCACCTAAATTACCCTTCACTTTCTGCCCATCAGGCATGCCCTTTAGTGTACCTTTTCAGTCTCCTATCTTGTTATTTCCCAGGCCCCAGCACCACCATTTTCCCATGACTAATTATGTTCCGCTACCCCTATTTACATTTACTTGAAAAAAATAATTTTGAATACCGTTAATCCTTTCAATCTCTCTTTCGGTTTCTGAGTTATTGTTCATACATACCCCCATATCTTGGATAGATCAAAAATTCCCTTGCAAGTGGCCCGAGCGGTGCCGAGATATGCGACAACGTTGCGAATGAGAGTTCATGGTGCGATCCGGCGAACGAATGGAAGTGTACTATATCATAAACATTATTGTGATTGGTAACCCAAATTCCACCCCTCGAGTCTGGGCGGTTGTCCTTTTGATTCCAGCTCTCTCTCATTAGTCCCCCATGTTGCCTCTCATCCACTCCCTTCGCACCTCGCCCTGAAGCATGCCTGACTTGTTTTACAGCCACTTAATTGCGATGGTTGTGCCTGGGTGGCATCGCTCCCAGCCAGGGGAATTCCTAGTACGTGTTGTGTGGCAGAACACCAGTAATACAGGCTTTTAAGTTGCTAGAGCACTAATCGAGGAGGAAGCCTAAATTAGAGTAGGTCAGATATCAGGTCGCTTTTAAGGGATGAGACGACCCACGGTGTTCAGTGAGCACATAGAATCCGGAGCCATGTTAACACAAAATGAAGTTGTGGTCTACTGCGACTGACGCGATATTAGCAAGGGAAGGAATAAGGCAGGATATTTTCGCCGGCAAGTTGCAACAGATGCATTTAATCCGGGGGTCGGGGATGCGTTTTTTCGAGTGCCAAGTTTCGAGTGGGTCCGCCGGATTTGTGTATGATACGAAAACGACGTTACACACGCCAGATTCTTTCGACTCCGAAGACTTGCGTAGACGTTTTTCCATCCAGGTGCTAAAAGCCTCTGACTTCAACTTAGTAGTAACAGACACATTGTGCTGCAAGGCCGACGAGGATAGTGAGCCGGAGAGGAAAATATTGCCATGGCACGTCTGACATCGCTACCCTCCGAAACGAGTAATAAGCGATACGTATGTTGAATACTCTGCTAAACTAGGTGTTGGTAGTGTTGAGAAAATTCGTGGGGAAATAGCGGACGCTATTCAGAAGCATAAGAGTCACTGAGGGCCGGAGACTGTGACTCCCCAAGGGGGTGAAGCTGCTGGCCAGGTTCTTGTCATTGCGTCACAAACCATTCTACTTTGGCGGTCTGGGAGAATGCGCTAGACGAGATCGGATCAAGAGTCATCTCTCGCACAAGGACGTTATCAAGATGTCCTCAATTACTCGAGTTCTTCTGACTGGGCTGTGAAGTATATAGGGCAAGCGTCGGAATACCGGTATACCGGTATATTCACTTCGATTCAGGAGCAACAAGGAGACTGGCAAAGGAGCGAGTAGATAGTATCTCAGTGAACAAGGAAACGCATATGGGTATGAGAATAATGAACGAAAAGGAAAGGCAAAGTACATGGTTCTTTATAGAGAGAGATTCGGCGAAAAACTCATAGGTGTGAAGGAGAAAAATACTCGAAACACCGTGAGACAAAAATAAATCAACCAAACTCCCTAAACATAAAACATTACCAACATGAATCCAGCGTAGAGGCCCAGTATCTAATCCCCTCCGTTTCATCACTAAACAAATTGCGTTTAAACTACTCGGGTTCAAAAAGGATGTTTGGTTTCCAAACACCAAAGGTTGCGGATGAGGTTGCCAAAACACAAGGTCCAGCAATAGTACGTTTCAACGTAGGCGACCAAATTCTGGTAGTGAGGTAGAAGTGCATATGCTAAGGGGGAACTAGGTGCACTAATAAGTACCTGAAAGGGCGTCATCTTCCGATGCATCTATACAAGACGTATCAAAGACAGAACTTCCGAAGTGATAGATGAGAGATTGGAGGCAGAAATTGTAAAGAAACCTTTGGAAACTGCCTCAGAGTTGAGAGTGAGTGGGCTGAATGGAGGGGGGTCTTTCCCAAACCATTCGTTGACAGATATATATCTAGATTTCGGTTAGTCCCTCCGAACCACGATATAGTTTAATTGGAGGCCAGCACTCGTCAGTGGGGAGAAAGACCAAACCTTCTGATGGGCTGGCCTGGGTCTAAAACAGGTACTGTAGACTCGGTTTGGCTTGCGCTGAAACAAGGAGTCCAAGAAATTAGCGCGTCCCACGCACGGAAAAGAGAGGTAAAATCAACCAGTCAGCCTCTACTGACCCCCATAGTCAGCAGGTCATAGGGGTTAATTTTCTCTTCCGATTCCTGAAACCTCTACAGTAGCAGGGCCTAGGAAGCTGCGGCTTGACCCAGGGGTACCCCGGGGCCTTGAACAATCTGGCTCGGAAAATGCAATTTTGGATTGCGTGTTATGGAGTTCTAGCACTATCTGAGGTTGAATCAAAGAATTAGCTTATTGTCTTTAGCTTGTTGAAGCTTCTAGATCAATGTTGGTCGATTGAGATGGATTGTGGAGGTTTCGGGAGTCTGGCGAAGAGTTCAGAAGTTCAATGGATTAGTGTGGAGGTTGAGAGATTGACGGGAGATTCTCTGAACATGTCTTTCCTTTGTTATCACGGGAGTGTATGGAGGAAAGGATAGCATGCTTGGAGAAATACAGATAGGTGTGGTGATTCATGGAATGATGGGGATACGTTGTTTATGTTTTACTTATACACCTGTCTTTACCGTTAGTTTAGAGTAGAGAGAGCGAAGCTGTTTTTTCCTTACTTTACACCTTTGTGCACGTTCTACCACAGCCCCCACATTGTCCTTTAGTTTCTCTCCACCGCTGCGCAAGTCAGTCGTTGACTGTTCCACTCCTCCGTCACAAGATAACTTTCCCTGTCTTCTCACACTTGAAGAACATTAGGTCGTGAATGAACTAACAAAACCCCTTTTCAATTTTAATGACTGGTCTGAGGATCAGGACGAGTAACAAGTTTTTGTTCGCGTTTGTCTTTTTTTCTTGTTTACAGTGGGTTTGTTCATTAGACTCAGGAGGAATACGAGTGAAAGTCCGAAATTGAACCCAACAAGATCATTTAACTTGTCGTGAAATGCCCCCTGTTTTGTATAACTTGCTGACTTGCTTAGAAGTTCCACGAGCCGCTAAATAAAGCTGTATTAATAAATTTAGGACAATTCCAAGCCCCCCAATGAGTCAACCCGGTCGGATGTGGGCGAACCAAGTCGAACCCAACCCAACAAACCATAATCTAGGCTAATCAAACAAACTCGTTAAGTCAGCAGCTAGACGAACCGGGGGAGATAGGAGGGTATTATTAAGCAGAGTTCAATATAGCATAGGAGATCAGATCTCATGGTCACTTCATATATATTACCGGTATGTCTCTGCAATACCCTCGGTTACCCGTTGCTTTAACTACTGCTGCTGCTTCCATAGACTTTGGAATTGACTGCTGGGCCTGTCTGATGGGTCCGGATTTTGCTGATTCCCCCTCATTAATAGATTATACGCATATTAATTGAACTTCTCTATCGTTGCTGCAATGGGATTGAATGTATTTGTTTTTCGACATCTCGTGTATTTCCAGCATCAACGACCAAAGAATTGGATGATTAATGCTTAAAACGTCATTATTCCCGAGATTAGGGGCTTGCCTGTTGGAAGCAGGCGGTTCTTGGCATGCATGTTAAAATAATGTGAGGCGTGCAATGCGGATTGCGTAATTTGTCTTGTAATATTAGTTTTGTCACAATTGGGAGGAAAGCTTGCTGTAATTGGCGGTGCAGTCGAAGAATACGGGGGAATTGTGAGCCTATGCTTTTCACTTCGTATTTCAAAACAGCGCTTTAACCCCCCCCCTTTTTTAAGTTACGAGTACTTAATTTCTGCACGCCTCACCGTATTTCAATATACTAACTAGCACGAGGTCCAACTGAATGAACTAATACATTTACGGTATACTGTATTTCGTCTGGAAAACAATTATTCCTTCTCGGGGAGTTTTATCATGGATTTTGAATGCCAAGGGCCGGATCGCTAAATATAGTATTCCTAGGCAGCAAAGTTGCTTTCAGGTGTCCCTCACATTGCCACCCAGTGGATAGCAAGTTACACCGTTTTATCCTAATTGGGTTGCGCCTTCAAATACTTGGACAGCGAGGGCTCTGATCCAGCCGTCTCCTCTGCTGAAAATCCATATCCCATAGGCTAGCGGCTGCAATGAGACCCCCATTTTCTGGGCCTTCCCATATCCAAAGCTCCGAGTCGTCTGACGGCCGTCGACAACTATCCGACTGCGACTGGATGGAATGATCTGACCCCGCGGGATGGCCGCCGACTGCCGTCGGACGGCACTAGCCATGAGTTTTCTTTGATGGATACTATATCACTCTATTCTGTTTTTTGTTCATTTATTTATTTTACATATTTTTTTATTTTATTTTAACTCGTTGTGGTACAAGTACCTGTACTAGTAAATGTCCTAGCTGGGTACATTGGCCATTGTAGTCAACTCCGTCACCGAGTCAAGTCAGTTCAAAGACGAGACATTCTCGTCTTTTGCCGTCCTGACCCCCTCTTGGACGGACTGGACCACTGGGAGGGCTGTCTATATTAGAAACTAACTGTGGCCCAGGGACTTTGCCGCGCTGTGGCAACAACTTATCTTAGAGGAAACCCTTTCAATACCATGCATTTTTGCGCATCAATTCCTTTCGGATACCGTCCTTGGCTGAGACATATCATACCATCCAAAATGTTTCACATATAAACGAACAGCAAAATACTCACAATCTCTTTATTCTACAAGTAATCCAAATAAGCTCAGGATGACCGAAACCTGAGGTGAAGGTTTGAGTGATTTGTTTGGAATTCTTGGTCCAACTTACCACAAAAAAACACACCTCTTTTAGGGAATGGCTGACAAACACAGAGAAATCCTTTCTGACTTCAAAAAAATTAAAATTAAAACAGTTCATTATATTTATCTTCAGTTTTTTACAGTTTATTTTTTGGATATTTTCTCACCATTTTATGATTGACAAAAAGGCGGAGGAATTCTTTGCAAAGGTTTTACTTTTTTGATGGTATATTTCCCTGGGGATGGTACCGGAAAGGTTATCTTATCCTGATTTGGGAAGGTTCGGAAAACATTGGTCTCACCAGCCAATGGGGTAGTCCCTGCCCTGATATTTGAGTGTGATAACTGGCCGCAACTACATTGTCGTTGGTGCCGACATTCATGCTACCGTACCATATGGTATGATACCCTGAAAGTGCTTCTCAGATTATATAATACTTGTATCACGCAGTCCCAATCTCTCCAGACAAGAGAACCTTCCCTGCTTATTTCCTGTCGTGTTTTCTCTCCACCCATAGAACCATATTCTCTTCTTGTTTAAGCTCTCTCTAGGAGCCTTTTTTTTTCCACCGCTTAGGAAATATGTTGCTCTTTAGATCTACCGCTTGCTTTTTAGGGGCATTACTGCCCTTTATACCAGTTGTGCACAGTCAAAATGTCGATCCTACCGAAGATTTCTGTTGCTTAAGCGAGCACATGAGTAGAGCTCCCTCCGAGTCGTCTAAATGCTTTTGTTCGCTGTTTGCTAACGAAATGTCGAAGCATATAGTGGCCCAGAGAGATAGTATACTTTACATTGTTGGGGGATGGATGAGGTATCCCTTTGGGAAGAGCGATCACAATGGCCCCAGTTCGTACCCAACTCAAAACACAGCCTTCTCCCCCTTTTTACACTAACTATTCGACAACATTCTAGACCCAGTACTTCGATCATTGGACATATCGAAGAGTTTCAAAACCTCCCTTGGCATCGCTAGCTTTATACGAACGGAAGAAGTTCCGGGGTGGGTACCTAGTGTTGCGAATGCCGCGTTCTTCCCTACAGAATCCGGTTTTGACCTTACATTTGGTGTGTGGTCCCCATACAACAGCACGATTTATGGAAAGAGGGACCCTCCCATCCAGAACAAGAAATGGCAATATGAGGCTACAACTCGAGAGTGGACGAATACGGATATAACACTGAGGAATTGGTTCCGGTCCAACACTTCACGGAGGGTATCTAGTGGGATGACAGCATGGATTCCATCATTGAAGAAAGGTTTTCTTTTCGGCGGTCACTTTGTCCTGGTAAACGAAACATCGTTCCGGGTGTCAGCGCTAGAGGAACATTCCGGCCTAATCACTTATGACCAAGCTACTAATACTTGGACAAACGAAACCGCGCCATTTGGAGGAATATCCGAAGGGGGATTAGTGCATATTACAACAGCTACAGATGAGATCTTGATTCAGCTTGGAGGAAGAACTCAGTGGGGTAGCCGTTTGGTATGTTATTCTATTTATTTAATTTCTCCTCGCAGATCCCTGATAGAACTCGGTAGAGACCGTTTTCCGAGATCAACATCTACAGCACAAACAGATCGAGATGGTATACCCAGGATTTACCACCTAGGGCGCTGGTACCGCCTCCTCGATTTGCATTCTGCACTACTGTCAAATCAGCTTCTGATGGTTCTAGCCATCAAATATACATTATGGGAGGGCTTGAAGCTAAGGATTCAGTAAGCGTTGTCGGAGGTCCAACCGCTACATCCGTCTGGGTTCTTTCGATTCCAAGTTTCGAGTGGACTCAACTGCCGGTTGTGTCGAAGACCATGGCTACGGACCCGAGAGGGAGGGTTTCTCCAAAATGTCAGGCTATTGGGGATCATTACATCTTCCTCTATGGCGGGAGGAACGCCCTTAACGACTTCATCAACATTATCTGTGATTCAAAAGCGAATGCTGCATTCTTGTTAGATGTCAACACATTGACATGGACAGACGAGTTTACACCAAATGAGGGAAGGTACGAAATCCCCCCGAACGTAATTGAGCTTATTGGTGGCGAGTAAGTTACCTAACTCTTTAAATAATACAAATATTAAGCAAAGAAAGAACACTAATCGCCCAGCAGCAAAAACGGAGGCTCGACCAAGAAGGGGCCCCCCAATGGCTGGAGCGACTCAGAGCTTGAAACCGTAATGACACTAAAGGCCGAACCCACAGCCACGGATAAACCGAGGCTCATCCCAGGCCGTCCTAAACCCAACGTTGGGGCGATAGCCGGGGGTACAGTAGCAGGTGTAGTGGCTGTGTCACTTGGACTCCTGGGCGCGATGGTCCTCCGTCGGCGCCATCAAAGCCGGAGATCGCAGCTTCCCCCAGACCCTACAGGGGTAGGTAACCCAGTCGAACTCATGGGTCAAAATCCGGTCAGCGGGGCCGGGGTGTTCATTTCGGAATTTCCGTCAGTGGCGGTAACAAGCGAGATGGACGCTGGATATGGAAACGGACAATGGATAACACAGCGGTAGAACAGAAGAGAAGGAGAAGAAAACCCTCATTACCCATTTATACTTTCTTTTCTCAGTCCAGCGAGCTGGCTTCCCTTCAGAAGAAGATACCCCTTTTTATCCGTCAGCTCTTCACCCACCTAACTACCCTTCACTCTCTATCAGCCAGGTATTCTATGTATCTTCCTTTTCCAATTTCCAACTTTTCTTCTCTTAGGCGCGAGCGGAAAAGTGTTATCTAGACTACGGCTATAAGGCGTAGGGTTATGAGTAGCTATTTTCATCGCTATGAATATATGCATGGTTTTGTATCGTTTGCCATTAGAAATCCAGCTTCAGGTGTTTGGTTTAGTTTGTTTTGTGCTATACCTATACCTTCTGCTGGGTTTCCGTCGTTGCTGGAATGTTATTTTGTGTTCTGTTCACGAGCTATGGCTTATGAGTTTCCAGAGATGTTGTTTTGGAGAGATATATCTCGTCTCGACTAGCTCGATTAATTATCCAGCCAATCACTTATGTTCATTTGTGTTGACCTACTTTTACCTCACTCAGTTTTTCCTCCTTTAACACAGGTATATGGGTTTCTTGTATGATAGTAATATATTATGTTTAACACACTAGGGATTGGGGTTCAATGTCTTCGGATAATACTGTACTCTTCGCATTTAAGGCAAACACCATGATTTGGAACCTTCAATCAATTTCTTCACTAACCTCCACCACCCTCTTTTTTTGATTTATCGACAAGATTCTGGAGACCAAACGTGATTTACGGGGAACCGGATCAGTACTGTGCAGTCGTGTCCGGAAAGTTTTCATACCCTCGCATGGCAACCGCACAACCACAACCCCCAGCCATAAAAATTTCAAAAAAAATGTAAAGAATTTAGTTAAAGAAAACATGATAGTATTGCTAGTAGACAATAAAAAACATTACCATTTTGTATGGCCTCCATTTGCATCCAGTACAGCTTGCATTCTCTCAGGCATCCTATCTATCTATCCATCCAACTTCTCTTGGGGAATTAAATCCCACTCTTCCTTTGCTGCCTCAAACAATTCAGCCGCACTATGAGGCCTTCTTTCCAGTCTGGAGAATCGCTTGGTAAGGGTTCTTTTGAGTAGTGCCCATGTGTTTTCAATAGGATTGAGATCTGGTGAGTTGGATGGCCAAGGGAGTTTTTTGTAACCACAGTCTGCTTCCAATTTTCGATTTTCCTTACCACCATACCAGGAAGCATTGTCTGCAGCAAGGTAGATATTGTCAGAAGGTCTATCCAGACCCTCTATAAAAGGGATAAGGTAAGGCTGGTGGATCTCAGTTGCATATTGGTGAGAGTTTAGGCCAAGTCTGTCTCTTTTGCTGGTCCTTTCCTCCTCCCTTCTCTTTCTCACAAGAATTAACTCAGTCTTTCCTCTCTTCATCATTGCAGTATATACTCCAAGACTAGTCCTTCCAGACTTAAAGCTAGGCTTTAAGTTTTTTTCTTCCAGCTCTTTATCAGGTCTAACTCTGACCTTTCTGCCTGTTAGATTTGGATCATAAACAATGGTGGCCTCATCCACAAAAACAACCCAATTCCATTCCCCTTTCCAGTTCCTCCTTCTCCTAGCAAACTCTCTTCTTTTCTCCTTTTGTCCTTTTCTCCAAAAAGGCTTTTTCCTATGTATCAGAAGCTTAAAACCAGCTTCTGATATGATCTTATTAATAATGGTTTTACCAAGACCAATATTCGCTTTTTTGGTAATGTCGTGTAATGCTAAATGAGGCTCGGCATTGATAACTGACTCTACTATCTTTCTTTTTATGTCGGTAATCTTGGTTGGTCTTCCACCTCTTTTTACATGGTAAGTGTTTCTACCCCTAGATTTAGCTCTTTTAACTACAGACTGAACAGTTGACTTGGATACATCTAAAAACTTAGAGATTTTATCATATCCCATATCTGTATGTTTATACAGAGTATAAATTTCCTTATTCAGGTCTTTTCTTGCTCTGAGGTTATGTGGAGGGGCCATGGTGAGGAGGGTTGTTGTGGTGATAAGGTGTTTTGGGGTTGCACCTCAGGGGTACAAAAGCATTCCGGACACGACTGTACCTGGATCCCGGTCAGTGCCAAGATGTTACCTCACCTCTCATGTAAATAGTAAATAAACAACTATTAGCGACTATCAACCACTCACCCATCAATAGTGAATTATTGACCAAGCGAGAAAAAGACTTGCAAGAGGTGAGTCTTTGAAACGCGATACTTTACAATGGGAATAGTCTTATACTGAACATCTGCCATGCTGCTAAGCACTTGAGTGTCCCCTACTCTACTCTTTATAGAAGGCTCCAAGAGTCTCGGTCTCAGGCGGAAGGCTTGACTCCAATGGAAGAAAAAGCCATTGTGAGATGGTGTTCACAGCTGTATGAGTGGGCCACGCAGCTAGATTGCCACTAGTCAAGTCAATGGCAGAGGCAGTTGTTCAATGGCGGGAAAAAGAACATCAAATTGAAAATACACTAGCTTTCCTAATTTCTCAAGTACCAGTCAGAGTTAGCTACCCAGTTGAGCACTCATCTGGACTGCCAGCATGCTTTTGCTAGTTACTCTTGAGTTATCAGGGACTATTATCAAAATGATTTCCCCCTGCCCTCTCCTTCCCCTTTTCCCTTGTAAATTTACTTTATTATTTACTTGTATCTATAGTTAAAAGATTTAATAAAGAAATATTCCATCTACTCCAATAACCTTAACGATATGGACGAAAAAGGCTTTCTAATAGAAACAGCTTTATATTGTGATGTAATTTGTCAGTGGTTATAGTATTCACCTAAGCTAATTCAATATGGTTCCTGAGACTGGGTAATAGTAATAGAAACTATAAGTGGTGATGGCCAGGTTCTCTCTCGCATGATTATTAATAAAGGGCATGTATACTATATTGGCTAGTATGCTTATTAAAAAAAAAAAAAGATCAAGCTGTGTTTGGAGTTTTTCTTACTGACTGAAGTAATGAAAGATTTGCACTACAGTGATTATAGGAGGTTTTTGATAGAGAAACTAAAGATATATATGTATAAAGCTACTAATTCTATTGAGTTTACTAAATTCTATACTAACTCATTCTGTAGTATTTGGACTAGTGAAAACTTTCAACTGCAGTTACTTGATGGTTATTGTAATGTGTTCACAAGGTACTAATCATGTTATCGGTAAATGGTACCATAGTTGGAAGGTGGCCTACTCTATCAGAGATGAGGTAAAAGCTGAGAACTAAAGGAGGCTTCAAGGGTATACTGAGGAACAAAGAAGTAACTGTTCAACCAAGTATATTGAAATACTGTCTGCTGAAGTCTGTCTTTTCTATCATAGAAACAGGCGGTCTTTAAATACACAAATCTGTTTATGTTCTAGTATGAACGAAACTAATTAAAGGTATAAAGTGATACTCTTTGGTAAAACCAATCAAGCATCAAAACGATACTTAAAACAAAACATAAAACAAAATCCTTAACTGATTACTCATACCAATTACAGCCATACCTCCTACTTCAATTAGGAGTTTTTTGACTTGTACTTAAATAAGTGCATAATTTCCTTCTGTCTACCCTTCCATTCAATCCCCCTACTCCAACCTCTCAATGTTGGCTTACTTGTTCCACAACAAAGGCACTATAGTAATAGATTGGATACCTAGTTTCAGTGAAATCAAAGTTCTTTTTTTTTCAAAGGACTTTTTCTCATATTTTTTTGCTTTTACTTTACTATTAACCTTTGTGTTTCTTTTAATTTAACTAATTTATATTGATAAATTCAAATAGGGTACTCCTATCAGCACATGAATTAACTTTTACTTCACAGAATATTCTATATTCTTAAGAGGTGGTGGGAAATATATTGCTAAATCCATACAGAGTGATAAACCCTGAGAGATTGTAATCAGTACCCAAGATATCCTATTCTACCTCTGCTGCCTCCATAGCCATCATGATTCCAAAAACCTAGTAAGTAGTCAGCAGGGCCACTTACACTGCTTTATCACTCCTACAACGTAATACCCACCACTCCTGCTAGCGAAAATAAGTTTTAGTAGAAATATCCAAAAGATATCAGGAGACCATAGTAGATAAGATAGTAAGTAAGTACAACAATTCCCCTTCAGGAAGATAGTTCTTAGTGACAAGGAATGGTACTTTTCTTCTTTCTCCTACTTCAGCTATATAATAGCTCTTAGGCCTATACCTACATTACTGATAATACAAGACCTATGTCTTCTATCTGTAAGGCCTATTGGAAGCTTTCTCTAACTCTACCTTGTATAGAGTTATTCTTTGTCATAATAGCAATAAAGGTTGTGATAATGATAAAGAGGGTAAAGATGTTTTATATTCATTAAAGTAATAAGTAGGAAAAGTAATTAGAATAAAGTATGAAGAGCCTATCATCCTCGACTGTATATGCCTCCTGAGATATTGCTTTTCCCGCTCCAAGTCAGGTCACCTCAGGTGGTCACATGCATTAAACCAAATTATAACAAACTAGTTATATAATCCAAGCAGTCAGATGTGCAAAGCCTATAACCTTGTAGCAAGGCCATTTGTGAAAACTTATAAACCAATTATCACACAATAAACAAGTCATAGGACCTAAAGCGGTCACATGCACGAAACCCATGATCTCATAATGAGGTCAGGTGTGAAACATAAATCAAATGTACAAGGTATACCCGCAAGGCATTCTTGCAAGGCACACTTGCCAGGCACAGGTCCCATGACTCATAATTGAGTCATGTGCAAAACATAATAAATTATAATATAAACAAGTCATATGACTAAAGTGATCATATGCGCGAAACAATAACATACCTATAATTCAGAATCATGAGTTATGTGAAAAACCTTTCTATGCTAAGCCACATTTATAACATTAGCTCCTCTCTTCCTAAGCCTGAATTCCATCCGGCTTTTTCTCCAAGCTTCAATTGTTCCCGTCCAGCTGTGCACATAGACCTCTGAAGTCTACTGAACTTGATATCTGCTGTCCACTATGGTATCCTCACCAATTCCAGTATGAGGTTTACCATTTTGATCGTATACTGCTTGGTGTTATTCAGCTGGCTTAGCTTGGTGAGTGTTTTTTCATTTGCTGAAATTGTGGCCTTGGCCTAGCCAAGTTGTTCCCAGAGTTCTCTGATCTGCCTGTGTCGGCTTCTCACATCTAGCGCCATTTCAGTTGAGAAGTTTTGGGCTCACCTCTTTCTGGACCTTATCCTTGAGACCCCATGGCTTCTGCTAGCATTCTTTTGTTCCAACTCTTTCATTGTTATATCTTTCTGTTAGTAGTATCCTGCAGAGATTTTCTTCTCCCCATACATCTTACCTGTGTTGTTGAAGCAGTGTTCTCAGTTCTTTAGGACATGGTCGAGGTAGGAACTATGCTTTTGGTATTCACTTGAGAAGTATCCCAAGCTTTCTTTATCCCTATAGTTTGTGGAACATCTGTCATTATGGTATACTGTCCAGCTTAGGATGTCATGCTTGGTTTTCATTTTCTTTCTTAATTTTTTTATCTGTTAGCCCCATAAACGATTATTCAGGTCTTGTCTGTATAATATGTAGTGGGCTATTGCCCCAATCCTAGTGGGTGGCAAGGGCACTTATTCTTTTCCCTTACCCTAGTTGTTGAAGATGATTGTTACATGGGCCTGGCATGCCTCGGTATCGCAGGTGGAAGGATAAGAGAACATCTTGTACGTTTTTGAAGTTGGGTACGAAGTACCAGCTTGTAACGATCCCTCCTTGGATAGTTGGTTCTTAGCGATGGGGAACGATACTTCTCTTCTTCTTCTGTTTCTTTCCTTAGTCTTATGATAGTACTAGGCCTCTGCCTACGTTACCGATAGTACAAGACCTCTGTCTTCTATTGGGAATGCCAATCGTAAGCTTTCTCTAACTCTTCTTCGTGAAAAACTTTTCTTGGTGTAACAATAACGTTGGAATGAAGATAAAGATCCTAAAGTTGTTTTATATTCGTTTAAAGTAATAAGTAGGAAAAGTACTTAGAACAAAGTGTGAAGAACCTATCCTCCTCCGCTGCATTGGCCTTCTTATATAGTATTCTTTCCACCCGTAGTCATGTGATCCAAAGTGGTCACATGTGCAAAACCAAATCATAACAAACTAGTCATGTGACTAAAGTGATCACATGCTTAAAACCCATGACCTTATAGCGAGGTCATGTGCAAGAACTTATAAACCATTCATAACACAATAAACAAGTCATATGCCTCGACTGAGTCATATGCGTGAAACCTATGACCTCATAACGAGGTCATGTGTGAAACATAAATCATATGTGCAAGGCATACCCGTAAGGCACACTCGCAAGGCATACTCATCAGGCACACGTCCCATGACTCATATTTGAGCCATGTGCGAAAGCATCACAAATCCCAGATATAACAAATCATATGACTCGAATGAGTCATATGTGAAATAATAACATTCCTGTTGCTCGTAACCATGTATCATGTGAAAGCCTTTTCCTCGCCAAGCCACATTCGTGACATTAACTCCTCTCCCCCTAAGCCTGAGTCCCATTAGGCTCTTTCCCTAAGCTTTAATAGTTTCCGTCCTGTCTAGTATATGGACTTCCAAACCCTATAGAACTTGTTGTCCGCTTCCATCCATCTTACCCTCACAGTTTCCAAGGTGAGGTTCACCATCTTGATCGTATGCCTCTGAATATCGTTCAGCTATCGTAGCTCCACGATCGTTTTGTTGTTTGGTGAAATTGTGGCTTCAGCCTGACCAAGTTGCTCCCTGAGTTCTCGGATTTACCTGTGTAGGCTACTGACGTCTGGTTCCATTTCTGTTGATGAATTTTGGGCTTCTCCCTCCCTGAGCCTCATCCTCCAGACCCTTGCTCTCTGCCATACCATGGCATCTTTTTCTTCTAACTCTTTCTTTGTCCCATTCTTCTGTGGATAGTATCACGCAGAGATTTTCTTCATCCTGTATATCTTTCACGTGTTATTGAAGCACTATTTCCAGTGCTTTAGAGCATGGTCTGGGCGTGGACCAAACCTTTTGTATTCTCTTGGGAACCATCCCGAGCATTCCTTGTTTCAGTAGTATGTGGGACATCTATCGTCTAAGTATACCATTCATGATAGGGCATTATGCTGTGCTTGTTTTTCCCTTTCTCTGAGTTCTTCGTCGGTTGGCTCCAGGAATGAGTATTCGGGCCGGGTCGGTGTGGTTTGGCGGAGGCTATCACTCCAGCTCTTGTGTTGTTGCAATGGCGTGGGAGTCTTTCCCTCATCTTTGTCTTGGTTGAACGTGATTGTTACCTGGGCCGAGCTTGCCTGGGTATCGCTGGTGGAAGGTTGAGATGGCATCTTATGCATATTCAAAGTTGTGTGCGAAGTACTAAGTTTCATTCTATTCGGGTGAATATCCTGTCCACTTGGCTCAGTATTGGAGGTGACCGCGGAAGTAGTGAGAATTCACTATTTAGTTGAGCTCGTATTCTGGGTCTCTGTTGAGTTCAATCGATGGAGGAGGAATAATTGTTTGTGAGGAAATCTTATTGTCGTTGTGGAATTTGAAGAGTGAGATGTGGAATCTGTTGTGTATTCGCATCGAGGGTGGAAGGTCGAGTTTAGAAGCTCGGCTGCCTACCCTTTCTATTATCCTGAATGGTCCGATTTTCTTGTAGTCCAATTTCTTTGATGGTCGTGTTATATGGATATTGCATGGTATTAGCCAAACCAGATCTCCCGGTTGTATGTTTGGATCCAGTCTTCGGTGTTTATCATATCATTCTTTTTGCCGTTGTTGTGCTTGACTTATTTTGTATTGTAATGTCTCATGTAGTTTTCTCATGTCTGTTTTATCTGGTATTATACTATTAATCGAATGATAAATGGCCGGACTTTGTAGATGCTGTCCGTAATTCGTGAAGAAGGGTGTCATGCCAATTGTTTCTCTTTTACCATTGTTGTATGTGAATTCGGCCCTGGATAGTAGTTTGTACCAATCATCTTGTAGGTAATTGACGTAGGCCAGTAAATATTGTTCGAGTATTATGTTTACCCATTCCATTTGTCCATCCTTTTGTAGGTGAAATGCTGTGCTCAGCCTGTTTTGTATCCCCATTTCTCTGGTTACTTTTTTTTATAGTGCTGATGTAAACAATGTTCCTTGGTTGGTAATGATATTCTTTAGGAGGCTGTGAAGTCGGAAGACTTCACGGAAGAATGTTTGTATAAAATCCCTCGTGTACATATCTTTTCTGACCGGAATGAAATGACTCATTTTGGTTAGATGATCTACCATGACCAGGATGCTATCGCATTTCTCCGATAATGGTAGGTCCGTGATGAATTCAATAGTAATTGTTTCCCATGATTGTTGGGAAACTTCGTTTGATTTCACTAATCCAGATGGTGCATGTTTAGCTGCTTTCATCTATTGGCATATGTCGCAGCTTTTGACATAGCTTTTGATATCTTTATACAGTCTTGGCCAATAGAATGACCTTGTGATGAATTCTGTGGTATTTGACATTCCTTTGTGTCGAGCTATTCGGATATCGTGATGTTGTCGTATGATATCTGTTCTTGTAACGATCCTTCCTCGGATAGTTAGTTCTTGGTAACAGGGAATGATACTTCTCTTCTTATATTTCTTTCCTTAGTCTTACGATAGCACTAGGCCTCTGCCTACGTGCCAATAGTACAAGACCTCTGTCTTCTATCGGAAATGCCTATCATAAGCTTTCTCTAACTCTTCTTCATAAAGAGCTTTCCTTGGCATAACGATAATGTTGCAATAAAGATAAAGATCATAAATGTGTTCTATATTTGTTAAAGTAATAAGTAGGAAAAGTACTTAGAACAAAGCCTGAAGAACCTATCCTCCCCGGCCGCATCGGCCTCCTTATATAGTGTTCTTCCCATCTGTAGTCATCTGATCCAAAGTGGTCAAATGTGCAAAACCAAATCATAACAAACTAATCATGTGACGAAAGTGGTCACACACTCAAAACCCATGACCTTATAGCGAGGTCATGTGCAAAATCTCATAAATCAATCTTAAAGTAATAAACAAGTCATATGACTCGAATGAGTCATATGCACAAAGCCCATGACCTCAAAACAAGGTCATGTGCAAAACATAAATCATTTGTGTAAGGCATACCCACAAGGCACACTCGCAAGGCATACTTGCCAGGTGCATACCCCATGACTCATAATCAAGTCATGTGTGAAATATAACATAATAAGTCTTATGACTCAAATGAGTCATATGCATGAAACAATAACATACCTATGACTCATAGTCATGAGTCATGTGAAAACCATTTTCTGTGCCAAGTCACGTTTGTGATAGTTCTTATCTTTTCTTCTTCCGAAATCTATTATTTTCTGTCGTACCATATGTTTCTATCCTCCCATTGGTATAAACCCAGAGCGATTCCTTTCATCTTCTTTTTTCCTTCCTTCAATGCTTTTCTTATTGCCTGAATTGTTTTGTTTTTTTCGTTTGCCTTCTCAATTTCCTTTTCTTTGGTTAATGTGAATTGGATAACCTCCATTGCCTTGAAATAGCTTTTTGGTAATTGTGTTCATGTTTTTTGTTTGATCCTTTTGTCTTCTTTTATTTGTGGTTTGTTGCTTGCAATCCTTGTAAGAGCATCCGGCTTCCTGCTCTCTTTGTCTAGTCTGTATTTGATTTTGAAGTTGTATTTGCTGGGGTGTTCCATCCACCTTATCTGGTGGTTATTCAATTCCTTTGTAGTCATGAACAGGACCAGATTCTTGTAAGTCAGTTAGAACCTGGACTGGATGGTCATTGTTCAAAACGTATCTCCTCCATTCCTTTAATGCTTGAACTATTGCTAATAGTTCTTTGTTTGCAATGTCATAGTTGCACTCAGCGGGAGTCATTATCTTGGGTCGATAAGACACTGGCCTCTATTTTCCATCTTCACATTATTGTGATAGTATGCCTGAACACACATATTTCGAGGCATTCGTTTCAATCATTGTTCTTCAGTTTGGGTCGAAGTATACCAGTATTTGTGCTGATGTCAGATGTGTCTGGGTGGCATCGTATGCTTTTTGTTCTGTTTCTCCCCATTCCCATTTCTTGTCTTTCTTGGTCAGGTTATAGAGTGGTTTTACAAGCCTGCTAAACCCTTCTATGAACCTTCGATAAAAGTTGCAGAATCCCATAAAGCATTGAACATGTAACGATCCCTCTTTAGATAGTTAGTGCTTGGCGAAGGGGAACGATACTTCTCTTCCTGTCTTTCTTCTCCTCTTTGTCTTTACGATAGCTCTAGGCCTCTGCCTACCTTACCGATAGTACAAGACCTTTGTCTTCTATAGGAAACGCCTATCGTAAGCTTTCTCTAACTCGTCTTTGTGACGAGTGCTTCTTGTCGTAATGATATTGTTGCACTAAAGATAAAGATCGTAAAGATGTTTGGTATTCGTTAAAGTAATAAGTAGGGAAAGTACTTAGAACAAAGTGTGAAGAACCTATCTTCCTTGGCCGCATCGGCCTCCTTATATAGTGTTCTTCCCGCCTTTAGTCATGTGACCTAAAGTGGTCACATGTGCGAAACTAAATCACAACAAACTAGTCATGTGACCAAAGTGATCACATGCTCAAAACCCATGACCTCCTATCGAGGTTATGTGCTAAACTCATAAACTAATCATAATGCAATATACAAGTCATATGACTCGACTGAGTCATATGCATGAAACCCATGACCTCATAATGAGGTCATGTGCGAAACATAAATCACATGCGCAAGGCTTGCCTGTAAGGCACACTCGTAAGACATACTTGTCAGGCGCATGTCCCATGACTTATACTTGAGCCATGTGCGAAAGCATTACAAATCCCACACATAACTAATCATATAACCCGAATAGGTCATATGCATGAAATAATAACATACCTGTGACTCATAACCATGTGTCACATGAAAACCCTTTCCTCGATAAGCCACGTTCGTGACATTAGCTCCCCTCCCCCTAAGCCTGAGTTCCATCAGGCTTTTTCTCCCAGTTTCAATAGTTCCCATCCTGCCGAGCGCATGGTCCTTCTCAGCCTGTGGAACTTTTCGTCTGCCGTCCTCCATCTGACCCTTACCGATTCCAGAGTCAGATTCGCCATCTCCATCGTCTGCCGCTGATTGTCGTTCAGCTGTCTGAGGTCCGCGATGGTTTTGTTGTTTGCCGAAATTGTGGCCTCGGCTTGGCCTAGTTGTTCTTGGAGTCCCTGGATCTACCGGTATAGGCTCCTGACATCCGGTTCCGTGTCTGCCGAGGGGTTTTGGGCCCCTCCCTCCTTGGACCGCGTCCTCGCGGCCCATGCCTTTCTGGCATCTTTTCCTTCCAACTCTTTTTGGCTCCCATCCTTCTGCGGGTAGAATCCCGCAGATATTTTTTGTGCCCTGTGCATCCTGCACCCATTTCTGACGCATTGTTGCCAATGCTTCAGGACATGGTCTGGGTGTTGGCCACACTTTCGGCATTCCCTCGGGAACCATCCCGAGCCTTCCTTGTCGCCAAAGTGTGTTTGGCAACCGTCATTGTAGCATACCGTCTATGACATGGCGTTATGCTATGCTTGTTGTTCCCTTTCCTTAAGTTCCTCGTCGGTTGGCTCCAAGAATGAATATTCGGGACTGGTGGGTGTGGAGTGGCGCGGGCTATCGCCCCAAGCCTTGTGTTGTTGCAACGGCATGGGAGTCTTTCCCGCTTCTTGGCCTTGGTTGAACGTGATCATCACCTGGGCCGGGCTTGCCTGGGTATTGCTGGTGGAAGGTTGAGATGGCATCTTGTGCGTTTTCGAAATTGTATGCGAAGTACCAAGTTTTATCATGTTCAGGAGAATATCCTGTCCACTTGGCTCGGTATTGGAGGTGACCGTGGAAGAAGCGGGAATCGACTATTTCGTCAAGCTCGTATTCTGGTTCTCCGTCGAGTTCGACTGCAGGGGGAGGAATAAGTGTTTGGTGAAGGAAACTTATTGTCGTTGTGTAGTTCGTGGAGTGAGATGTGGAATGTATTGTATATTCGCATTGAGGGAGGAAGGTCGAGTTTATAAGCTTGACTACCCACTTTTTCCAGTATCCGGAACGGTCCTATTTTCTTGTAGTCCAATTTCTTTGATGGTCGCGTTGTATGAATATTGAATGGTATTAGCCATACTGTATCTCCTGGTCGTATGTTCAGATCTGGTCTTCGGTGCTTATCATATTGTTCCTTCTGTCGTTGTTGTGCTTGACTCATTTCGTATTGTAATGTTTCATGTAGTTTCCCCATATGTGTTTTATCCAGTATCACATCATTAATCGTATGATATGTGGTCTGACTTTGTGGATGTTGTCCGTATTTTGTGAAGAAGGATGTCGTGCCAATTGCTTCTTGCTTTCCATTATTATATGCGAACTCTGCCATAGATAACAGCTTGTACCAATTATCTTGTTGATAATTGACATAGGCCCTTAAGTATTGTTCGAGTATCGCATTTACACCTTCCATTTGTCCATCCGTTTGTGGGTGGAATGCTGTGCTCATTCTGTTTTGTATCCCCATTTCTCCGGTTACTTTCTTCCATAGTCCCCATGTGAATAGTGTTCCTCGATTGGTAATGATATTCTTTGGGAGGCCGTGAAGTCACAAGACCTCTCGGAAGAATGTTTGTATAAAATCCTTTGTGTTGATGTCTTTTCTAACCGGAATGAAATGACTCATTTTGGTCAGGCGATCCACCACGACCAAGATGCTATCGCAATTTTCCGATGTTTGTAGGTCCGTGATGAAATCCATAGTAATTGTTTCCCATGGTTGTTTGGGGACTTCGTTTGATTTTAGTAATCCATATAGTGCGTGTTTAGCCGTTTTCGTCCTCTTGCATATGTCACAGTTTTTGACATATCGTTTGACATCTTCATGCAGTCCTGGCCAATAGAATGACCTCGTCATAAATTCTGTGGTTTTAGCCATCCCTCCGTGTCCTGCCGTTCGGATATCGTGGTGTTGTCGTATGAAGTCTGTCCTTATCACTTCTTCTTCCGGGATCCACTGTTTTCCATTGTACCATATATTTCCGTCCTTCCATTGGCATAACACCAGTGCAATTCCTTTCATCTCCTTTTTTCCTCCTTCTCAGGCTTCTCTTATTGCCTGGATTGTTTTGTCTTTTTTGGTTGCGGCCTCGATTCCTCTTTCTTCCTTTGATGTGAATTGGATAACCTCCATTGCCTCGAAGTAGGTTTTTGGTAATAGGGTCCGTGTTTTTTGTTTAATCCTTTCGTCTTCTTTCGTTTGTGGTTTGTCGCTTGCAATCCTCGTGAGAGCATCTGGCTTTCCACTTTCTTTGCCTGGTCGGTATTCGATTTTGAAGTTGTATTTACTGAGGTGTTCCATCCATCTTATCTGGCGATCGTTCAGTTCTTTCGTAGTCATGAACAGCACCAGGTTCTTGTGGTAGGTTAGAACTTAGACTGGATGGTCGTTGTTTGAAACGTATCTTCTCCATTATTTTAATGCTTGAACTATTGCTAATAGTTCTTTGTTTGCAACATCATAGTTGCACTCTGCGGGGGTCATTGTCTTGGATCGATAGGACACTGGCCTCCATTTTCCATCGTCGCATTGTTGCGATAGTATGCCTGAGCATACATATTTTGAGGCGTCTGTTTCAATCATTGTCCTTCAGTTTGGGTTCAAATAGACCAATATGGGTGCCGATGTTAGATGCGTTCGTATTGCATCACATGCTTTTTGTTCCGTTTCTCCCCATTCCCATTTCTTGTCATTTTTCGTTAGGTTATCGAGTGGTTTTGCAAGTCTGCTAAACCCCTCTATGAACTATCGATAAAAGTTGCAGAATCCCATAAAGCATTGGACATTTGTTTTATTGTTAGATTTGGCCCAATCCCATATGGCTGCTGTTTTAACAGGGTCGACCTTGACCCCACTTCGATTGATGATAAATCCCAGGTATTCTGTTTCTTCCTTGTGCAATTCGCATTTTGTTGGTTTGATCTTCATTCCTGATCCTTGTATTGCCGCCTTGATATTGCTGATGTCTTTTTGGTATTGTTGTATGTTTTCCGAGTATATGAGTACATTGTCCAAGTATACGATGCAACATATGTCGAGGTAATTATTAAGTACCTTGTTGATCCATCTCTGGAATGAAGCCGGTGCGTTGGTTAGCCCGAAGGGCATAACCAAGTATTCGAACATTTCATATCTTGAGGCGAATGTAGTCTTCCATTCGTCTCCTGCCTTGATGCGTATGTTGTGGTATACATCTTTGATGTCGAGTTTGGTGAAGTATTTTGGTGATCGTAGTCTGTCCAGTGCTTCCCCAATCAAGGGTAGTGTATATCGGTCCTTCTTGGTAACCGAATTGAGGGCTCTGTAGTCCACGCATAGTCTCATTTTTCCGTCTTTCTTTTTGACGAATAGTATTGGGGATCCTCCTGATGTGAAAGAGTCTTGGATCCATCCTCTCTTTAGGTTTTGCTCGATGTACTTCCTAAGTTCTTCGAGCTCTTCTTCCCCTAGTGGGTATAACTTCTTATAGGGAATCTCTTTTGTCTTTCCCGTTTTTTCGTCTTTGTCCAGCTGAATTTCGTGGTCGATTCGGGTTCTTCGAGGTGGTAGCTCCGTAGCTTCCTCTTCTTAGAATAGATTTGTCAACTGGTGATATTCTTTTGGAACCAATTCTTTCCATCCTTTTTTGCTTTGGTATTTCTTGTCCTGGATTGCTAGCTCTGTGCTAATCTTGATTTTTGCTAGAACCGCTTTTTCATCTTCGTATGTCCATTTGAGAATTCCTGTTGTATCTCCTCTTTGATAATATCGTCCAAAGGCTTGTGCTGTGATCTCTTTGATCTCAACTCTTTTTGTTGTATCGAGCTGGTTTTGGTCCGTACTTCCAAATCCCTTGTTTCCTCTTATGGTTTCTTCCAGTTGATCTACTTCATGCAGATCCTCTTTGTTGATTTTTTCGATTATCAACTGTGTGATTCGATTGCCTTTCTGGACTTGGTAGTTCTCAGGAGCTAGGTTGGCCAGGACCACTTTGATTTTACCGGTATAGTCGACGTCGATCACCCCTGCCATGGTCGTGAGTCTGTATTTGACTGCTAGACCACAGCGGGGTGCTATTCGTCCATAGGTGCCTTCTGGGAGTCCAATGGCTATTCCCATCGCTATTGTTCCCTGCCCGTTAGCCGGTATCTTGATTCCTTCGTTGGCATATAGGTCGTGTCCTGCTGCCCCTTTGGAACCCTTGGTAGGCACTTTTGCCTCTTGGTCCAGTCTTTGTATCTGGACCCTCTTGTCTTGCCGCATCTCGGCAAACTTTGCATGCAAGGTTTCTTCCTCCGCTTCTCGTATCGGTATTGAGTAGACCACAGGTGAACTGTTGAGACATTGTGTCGCACATAGTTCACTTGTAAAGGTCATCTTGTTCTCCTTCCAATCGATCTTCGGATTATGCTTCCGTAACCATGGCATCCCTAGGACTATCTCATGGTTCTTCAGATCTGCCACCTGAAAGGTTGCCGTTTCCCTATGGCTGTCAATGTCCATGGGTACTGTCGCCGTATGGGTTATAGGACCCATAGTGCTTGGTTTTCCATCTGCTAAGTAGACCAGTGTTTCTTTCTTCGCTTGTTTGGTGTGGAGGCTGTATTTGTTGCATATTTCTTTGTCGATGAAGTCTTCAGTGGCCCCCGAGTCGAGCATTGCATATATTGTTGTTTCTTCGCTTTCTCTGTTATATATCTTCGTTTTGATCATCACATGATCTCCATCTTCTTCTCCTCTTTGCGTGTGTAGTGCTGTGTAGTAGTTTGCTAATTTGATAGGTTTTCCAGGTCCACATCTTGGGTCTCCCAGACCACCGTTTACTGGGGACCCTCTTCGTTTTCCGCCACTGAATCCTCTGCTATCATTTCGCGGAGGTTGCTTCTTTTCTGATTTTGGAAACGATTATTTCCAGTAGCTCTGTTTTCCTGGTATCCGTTGTTCGGTCGGCTTCTGCATTCTCGTATCCGATGCCCTGCTTTTCCACACCTTAGGCATAGTTTCCCATTCATCCTTCTGGCATATTCTTCCTTAGACAGATTTAGAGCAGGCCCTGCTCTTGACTTGTCCAATTCCATTGGTTCGCCTGGTGGTAATGCTCGACTTTCTCCGCGAGGTGCTTGCGGTTTGAAGGTCCCGTCCACATTCTTGGATGATTGGACTACCCTATGTGCTATAGTATTTTCCGAGTTGCTCTGAACCATGTTTAATTTGCTTTCTTTGTCGATTACCCATCTTGCAAATCGTTCAGCTGTCGTATAGTGCAGATCAGAGATTCCCCATGCCTCTCGGAGTCTCTCACTGCAGTTTCTCAGGAGAATGATGTAGAGAGTCGCATCATCAAACTCGGCCTCGTATTCCAACAGTGGACATTCGTTCCAGTATGCTGAGAACGTTTGTTTTCCTTGCTGGAGTTTTTCTAGCTTTCTTCTTGCTGTTTTTTTGGTGTTGGGGTCTCCAAATTGTTCAAAGAGTGTTGCCTTGAACTCTTCGTACGTGACCCTTTCCCTCTGCTTCCGTCCATCTTGGAAGGGCATGATCCATTGTCCCGCGAGTCCTCTGAGTAGAGATTCCACATATGGGATCTTAATTTCATCATGGTGATCTCCGTATCCCTTAACTGCAAAGTATCCCTCGCATTGCGCTAAGAATATTCGTAGCTTATCTTCGGCTCCTTTGTATGTGTCGGGCTCCTTTGCTTTTGGTCGTTGGACATTTCCTTGCCCTGTATTTCGCGTGGCTGCAAGAAATGCCTGAAACTGATTTTCAGTCATTCCAAGTATGCTGGTTCCAGGTGCCGGAGCAGCTGGGGCCAGTGGCCCAGGTACTGCGGATCCCGACATTCTCTCGGGTCGTGGCATTCCAGCAGGAGAGCTATCGACTGATGATCCTATCTCTGGGGTTACTGGGCTTGCTGCTCTCGAGGGTTCTGCTGAGAAGTGATCTAGGTCGTCACTGAATCCTCCTAGATTAAGATTTTGATCGTCGATGTCAATATCTCCTTCCCGGTCTGGGTTGAAGGACGCCGTCTTGTATCATTTGGCGTCGCACTAGGTGACGCTTTGTAATGTAACAATCCCTTTTCAGATAGTTAGTGCTTGGCGACGGGGAACGATACTTATCTTTCTTTCCCGTTCTTTCTTTGTCTTATGATAGCTCTAGGCCTCTGCCTACGTTACCGCTAGTACAAGACCTTTGTCTTCTATCGGAAACACCTATCGTAAGCTTTCTCTAACTCGTCTTCGTAACGAGTGCTTCTTGGCGTAATAGATATTGTTGCACTAAAGATAAAGATCGTAAAGATGTTTGGTATTCGTTAAAGTAATAAGTAGGGAAAGTACTTAGAACAAAGTGTGAAGAACCTATCTTCCTTGGCCGCATCGGCCTCCTTATATAGTGTTCTTCCTGCCTTTAGTCATGTGACCTAAAGTGGTCACATGTGTGAAACTAAATCACAACAAACTAGTCATGTGACCAAAGTGATCACATGCTCAAAAACCATGACCTTATAACTGGGTCATATGCGAAACTCATAAACCAATCATATGACAATAAACAAATCATATGACTGCAAACCCATGACATCATAATGAGGTCATGTGCGAAACATAAATCACATGCGCAAGGCTTGCCTGTAAGGCACACTCGTAAGGCATACTCGTCAGGTACATGTCCCATGACTCATACTTGAGCCATGTGTGAAAGCATCACAAATCCCACACATAACTAATCATATAACCCGCATAGGTCATATGCGTGAAACAATAACATACCTGTGACTCATAACTATGTGTTACGTGAAAACCCTTTCCTCGCTAAGCCACGTTCGTGACAGAACATCTGTTTTGTTGTTTGGTTTGGCCCAATCCCATATTGCTGCTGTTGTGACTGGATCGACCTTGACCCCTGTCTGATTGATGATAAATTCCAGGTATTCGGTTTCTTCTTTATAGAATTCGTATTTCATTGGTTTGATCTTCATTCCTGATCCTTGTATTGCAGCCATAATGTTGCTGACATTCTTTTGATGTTGTTGCATATTTTCTGAGCAGATGAGTACATCATCTAGGTATATGATGCAACATGTATTGTGGTACTTATTGAGTACCTGGTTGATCCATCTTTGGAATGAAGCTGGTGCATTGGTTAACCTGAAAGGTATAACCAAGTATTTGAACATTCCGTATCTTGAGGTGAATGTAGTTTTCCATTCGTCTCCTGCTTTGATGTGTATATTATGGTATGCATCCTTGATGTCGAGTTTGATGAAGTATTTTACTGACTGTAGCCTATCCAGTACCTCTCCGATTAAGGGTAGTGGATATTGATCTTTCTTGGTAACTGAATTGAGGTCTCTGTAGTCTACGCAGAGTCTCATTTTTCCAACTTTCTTTTTGATGAATAGTATTGGGGATCCTTCTGATACAAAGGAGTCTCTGATCCATCCTTGCTTTAGGCTTTACTCGATGTACTTTCTAAGTTCTTCAAGCTCCGCTTCTCCTAATAGGTATAGCTTCTTGTAGGGAATCTCTTTTGTTTTTCCTGCTCTCTCCTCTTTGTCTAGTTGAATTTCATGGTTGATTCTTGGTCTTCGGAGTGGTAGCCTCGTAGCTTCCTCTTCTTGGAATAGATTCCTGAATTGATAATATTCCTTTGGAATCAATTCTTTCTATCTCTTTTTGCTGTTGTATTTCTTGTCATGGATTGCTAGTTGTGTGCTGATGTTAATCTTTGCTAGAACTGCTTTCTCAACTTCGTTTGTCCATTTGTGAATTCCTGTTATATCTCCCCTTCAATAGTACCGTCTGAAGACTTATACTGTGATCTCTTTGATCTCAATTCTTTTTATTGTATCGGGCCAGTTCTGGTCTGTGCTTTCAAATCCCTTGTCTCTTCTTGTAGTTTCTTCCAGTGGATCTACTTCGTGCAGATCTTCTTTGTTGATTTTTTTGATGATTAACTGTGCGATCCGATCGCCTTTCTGGACTTCGTAGTCCTCATGAGCCAGGTTGGCCAAGACCACTTTGATTTCACCTGTATAGTCTGCATCGATTACCTCCGCCATAGTCATGAGTTGATGGTTGACTGCTAGACCACTTCATGGTGCTATCTGTCTACAGGTACCTTCTGATAGTCCAATGGCTATTCCTGTCGCTATCATTACCTGCCCATTGGCAGGTATCTTGATTTCTTTGTTGGTATACAGGTCGTGTCCTGCTGCTCCTTGGGAACCCTTGGTAGGCACTTTTGCCCCTTGGTACAGTTTTTGTATCCGGACCGTCTTATCTTGCCTCATTTAGGTGAACTTTGCATGTTAAGTTTCTTCTTCCGCTTCTCATACTGGTGTCGAATAGACCACAGGTGAACTGTTGAGATATTGTGTCGCACATAGTTCGCTTGTGAAGGTCATCTTGTTCTCGTTCCAGTCTTTTATCAGGTTATGTCTTTGTAACCATGGCATCTCTAGGACTATCTCATAGTTCATGAGATGTGCTATCTGAAAGGTTGCTGTTTTCCTATAGCTATCAATGTTTATAGGTACTTCCGCCATATGGGTTATATAGACCATTGTGCTTGGCTTTCCATCTGCTAGGTAGACTAGTCTTGCTTGCTTTGCTTTCTTGTTGTGGAGGCCATATTTGTCGCAGATTTCCTTGTCGATGAAATCTTCAGTAGCTCTAGAGTCGAGCATTGCATATATTGCTGTTTTTTCATGTCTTTCGTTGTGTATCTTCGTCTTGATCATCACATGATCTCTGTCTTCTTCTCCCCTTTGCTTGTGTAGTGCTGTATAGTAGTTCGCTAATTTGATGGGTTTTCCAGGTCTACATCTTGGGTCTCCCAGACTACTATTTACTGGGGATCCTCATCGTTTTCCGCCGGTGAATCTTCTGCGATTATTTCACGCATGTTGCTCCTCTTTTGAGCTTGGAAGCAATTGTTTCCAGCAGCCCTGGTCCCTTAGGATCCACTGTCTGGTTGGCATCTGCATTCTCGTATCTGATGTCCTTCTTCTCCGTACCTCAAGTAGCGTTTTCCATTCATTCTTCTAGCGCATTCTTTCTTCGACAGGTTCAGAGCAGGTCCTGCCCTTGATTTGTCTAATTCTATTGGTTCTCCTGGTCGGAATGCTCTTCTTTCACCTTGTGCTGCCTGCCGTTTGAAAGTTCCATCCACTTTTCTGGATGATTGGGCTATCCTGTGTGCTATAGTATTTTCCGAGTTGTTTTGAACCATCTTTAGTTTGCTTTCCTTATCGGTCGTCCATCTTGCAAATCGTTCTGCTATTGTGTAGCATGAGTCGGAGATTCTCCATGCTTCTCGGAGTCTCTCACTACAGTTTCTTAAGAACATGATAGAGAGAGTAGCATCATCAAACACCACCTCGTATTCCAATAGTTGGCATTCGTTCCAGTATGCTGAAAAGGTCTGTTTTCCTTGTTGGAGTTTCTGCAGCTTTTCTCTTACTGGCTCCTTAGTGTTGGGATCCCTGAATTGTTCGAAGAGTATCGCCTTGAATTCCATGTACATGATCCATTCCCTCTGCTTTCTTCCATCTTTGAAGGGCATGATCTATTGTCCCCCGAGGCCTCTTAGTAGAGATTCCACATAGAGAATCTTGATCTCATCGTAGTGTTCTCCATATTCCTTAACCGCAAAATACCTTTTCGCATTGTACCAGGAATATTCATAGCTTATCTTTGGCTCCTTTGTACGTATTGGGTTCTTTTGCTTTTGGTTGCTGTTTGTTTCCTTGTCCTGTGTTTCGTGTTGCTGCTAGAAATGCCTGAAATTGATTCTCAGTCATTCCAAGTATGCTAGTCCCTGGTACCGGAGTGGCTGGAGCTGATGGCACTGGTACTGCTGATCCCGACATTCACTCAGGTCACAGGGTTCCTGCTGGAGAGCTATCGACTTGTGATCCTTTCTTTGGAATTACTGGGCTTGCTGCCCTTGAGGGCTCTGCTGAAACGTGAATTAAGGCGTCGCTAAATCCCCCTAAATTAAGGTTTTGATTGTCGATCTTGATATCTCCATCCCTATCTTGGATGCAGGATGCCGTCTTGTATCATTTGGCATCGTACTAGGTGATACTTTATAATGTAATGATCGCTCCTCGAATGGTTAGTTCTTGGGGATGGGGAATGATACCTCTCTTCTCCTTCTTCTTCTTTCTTCATCTTATGATAGCACTAGGCCTCTGCCTACATTACCAATAGTACAAGACTTCTGTCTTCTATCGGGAATGCCTATTGTAACCTTTCTCCAACTCTTCACCTTGAAGAGCTTTTTCACTTGCGTAACAATAAATATTGCAACAAAGATAAAGATCATAAAGGGCTTTTATATTCGTTAAAGTAATAAGCAGGAAAAGTACTTAGAATTCAATCTAATTTTATTTATACTAGTATCGCCAACACTGGCATACAACTAGTCTCTCCCACGCCACATAAATCAAACTATCTAAAATACACTACTACAGACCATTCCACCTCGCAACCACTCACCTCAAACATAAAACCAAAAAATCACTACCTAAGCGGGCTCATGGGCACTCGCAGCATGTAGCACGGACCCGGATTAATACATCTTCCCAACTCGCTACCCAGCCACCGTCTCTTACCCTTACCCCGATCCGCCCCCAACCCAATTTGACCTACATATTCAACAAAGGAAATATACAGTCTGTCCTAACATCCCTCAGTCCTCTTGTAATGCAACCCAAGGTTCAAATACCCTTCTGCCAACACCCAATCACAAAAAGGGCAGCAAGGTTCATTCCGCAATTTGTTCACCTTGGCCCACCTCAAGACCACTGATGTTCATGTCGCCAGGTTCAGCTCGTCCCACTGCAAATGCTGAAAATGACAAAATCGATCATGACATATCTGTAAGCACTAGGGGTGTTGCTCTAAGTGCTCTACACAGGTAGCGCTTTTCTTGGCGGCTGGAGCAGAAATAGCGGTACCACAACAGGGACACTCACACCATTGTTGGTCAGGTAAAAAGAACCACCTCTTCGGCAGTGTCAACTCGCCTGGTAGGATGCAGCCACTACCATCGTGTCTCTTCTCATACCGAGTACATGTTATAGGATCTCCTATCAATACTGTCCCCCCATTCCTTTCCACCATCAATGTGTCATCAAAGGGGTTACTTACCACATCCAGCTCCCCATTCTCTACCCTGACATTTCGAGGGATCCTCAGACCCAACTACCAATGATCCATCCACTAGTACTTTCACCTCACTAGTGCGGAATCCTTATATAAGTCTTCATCAAAAGGGCGCCCTCTAGTATGGTTGGGGCACTCAGTCCAGTGGTGTCTGCCTTCCATCCCTTCACAGCTGTCATGGCCGACCAAGCCCATCCCACTGCGGATTCTTAACAAAATGTAGAAATCCATTTAGGTTAGGCCCCGGAGGTGTTGGGGTGCTTTCAGTTCCCGAGCATAATACTCGTGCCCTTCCCTAGCATGCTAAGTCTCCCATTCCTCCTTATGGAGCTCCCAAGCCAGGGCCGCATGACCAATCCCACAGCTAACCGCCTCCCAAAGTAGGGGGTGCAAGGGGCGTCTGACATAGGCCTTAGCCTTCAGGTTGACCATCTCGTTGCTATCAATGTCTACATGACTGGGGACCCAACCGAAACTGACTCGTGAGAATACATTTAACAGGGGTACCATTACTTCTCACAACTCAGCCGAGTCCCCATCTGACAACATATTATCAATCATGATCAGCGCTGGTATGCAGTCCAAGAACACATGGACCAGTTGTCTCTTGGCTATACCCCGTGCATGCCGCAAGGCATATACAACAGCAAACAACTCACATTCTACAATACTCCAAGATGGGGGAACCGAGCACCCATCAACATGAGTCAAGGCCCCTCTTTCAAATACCGCCCAAGCTATACCAGCTCCCTCAGAGCGCTGGGATCCGTCCATGTATACAACCACATCCGAGGATGTACAGAGGTCCGTGTAAAGTGCATGGGGGCGTGCAGCTATTACCGCTTTGCCTTTCCCAATCGAGACTGTCAGGTAACAGATAAGCTCCTTATCCGAAGTCTGTCAATGCGCCACCATGCCTTCCTCCTTTGACTGTAGCCATGTTTCCCCAAACCATAGATGCTGGTCACAGTACTGGTAATTGATAAACCAGCTATAACACCTCTATTGTAGGTATCTTCTCTGAATAGCAACAGGCAGTGTTCAAAACTCGGCTTGCAGTATGTTACTCACCAACATCATAGGTGTCCGAAACGCTGACAGGAGGCAGTTGTTAATGTGGACCTGAATCTGCTTCACATATGACGCGTGGTTGGTTACAAACTCAAGTCCATAGTAGATGGTCGGAAGGTAGGCTGCCTGCACCAAGCGGTAAGTCTCCCGCACTCCTAACCCACCAACTCTCCCAAATCTCCCCCCTGATACTAAAATCCTTCTCCTAACACCCAATCCCCTTTCCAACCAATACTTTACATGAGAAGAAAAGTTAAGAAATACATTAAACCTATACCCGAGAACCTGTAAGTCTGAAGGCAACACCATTTCTCCTAACAATTCTATTCCTTTCCATGCCTTATATCCAAACCCAATCCACTGAGTATTAAGGGCACTGAACCCCATTCCCCTCGCTCTGGCTATACAGTCATAGTCTGTAAATATTTCTTCCACATGGTAGAGAGCGGCCTTAGTTGATTCCGCCACTACCATAATAACCCCGTCATTGACATACGAGACCACCAGCTGATGTACACTGGGAGTGTATCGCATGCGTAGCCTGAATATATCTGCTAGGTACCCACTGAAAAGGAACGGGGAAAGAGGTGAGCCCTGAGGTACTCCTTTACTGACATGGTAGGGGTGAGAGATGCATCTGTTGAAGCGAAACCGTACCGACCAACAGGAAGCCCACTGACAGATCCATTGGCACAGGTATATGGGGTATCCCCTGGCCACCAGAAAGTCTGACAGGAGATCGACATCAACGTTATCAAACCCCCCTTTGACGTCCATTGACAAGATCAGTCTTTGGTACCCCTTGTTATGTTGTAAGAGCTCGAAGACAACTGCCATGGCATCATGAACACCCCACCTCTGTCGAGACCCAAACTGTGTTTCTTCTAGGTCAAGGCAGGCCACCAGTCTAAATAGGACAATATATTCTGTGACTTTTGCCAGTGTCGGAAGGAGGTGTATCATCCTCCATGATTTTACGACATCGTACCTGGGTTTGTCCAACTTGGATATGAGTACTACCTGTGCCTTGTACCAGTCTGGAATATCGTGCTGCAACCAGTAGTCTACCAGGCACCTCAATGTTGTTGTATCTCTTCGTTTCCAAAACCGTAGGAAGTGATAACCAATATCATCCTCGCCTGGACCAGTGTTTGTAGGGGACCTAGCAAGAGCAATTTCCATTTCATGAGCACAGCCTATATCGATCTTGGAACCCTCCCAAGGTGTGGGGTCGACAGGAGACAACTGCTGTACAATCAGGTCACTAATATCTGAAGTGTTATAGCATAGGATCCATCTGTTCTTGCCATGGAGGGAAGGGTTCGCTTAGCTTCCAACTTCTGTGTCAACCTGAAAATATCTGGATATTGGCTCTCGGCTATCCTTTCCCTGATATGCTCGAATCTAGCCCTTAGCAGGCATGCTCGGTAAACACATCGGGCCAATTTGTAGTCCTCCTTCCACTCCGTCCTACGTTTGGAGTATCGACGTAGCTGGGCCATATCCAACCTCATCCTGTCCAACTCGGGTGTCCACCACTCGTACTGACCGCAGCCAACTGAGGCCCATGGGAGTGTGTCCACCACTCATCTCACTCCTTCCTACAACTTCCCATCTTCCACCTCCTGCAGGGCATCCAACTGTTTCCCAACCTTTTCCCATACTACCTTCTGCCAGGCTGGTCTCCTATGCATGATGTTATCAGGGAGGTCAATTGCCAACTTAAGGGCTTGAGCACTATACTCACAGCCAGCGGCATCTAGGTATCGATGCCTAACGTATCGTGCCTGGTATTGGCAAAGGTTAGTACTGTTGGGGGAACCATGTTCATATCGCGAGTCGGGGCCATGAACCACTGTTTCAGCCACCATCCACCCATATTGTTGTGGTCTACCTTGGGATCCCAATCTTGGTGTCTGGCATTAAATTCACGAAATACGATATCTGATTCCCTGAGTTCATCCAACCAACCAACAAATTGGTCCTTAGTATAGTCAGGTCGGAAGTAAACTCTGGTGAGTACTTTCTTCACCCTCCTTTCCCCATATCCAACACTGGCACTACTCTCCCCATGCACCACTATTTAAAACATTCCACAAATATGGAATCGAACAAACACCTCAACAACTGACATCTTAACAAATTATTAAAACAAATCCCACCCATCAGCATCTATAGGTTCATGCAATCCCTCCAGGTCAACTGGTGGTTCAATATTAAAATGCAAATCAACAGAAGAAAACAAATCAAATGCCAGCGCACGATTCTGACTGCTCCTCCCCATATTTAATGTGTAACCGGTACGGGTACTTGGTTATTGGTTTTATGTTTTATGTTTTGTTCTAAGTATCGCTTTGATACTTGGTTAGTTTTAAGTATCGTTTGATACTTGGTTTTGTTTTATGTTTTGTTTTAAGTATCGCTTTGATATTTGGTTGGTTTTAAGTATCGTTTGATACTTGGTTTTGTTTTATGTTTTGTTTTAAGTATCGCTTTGATACTTGGTTTGTTTTAAGTATCGTTTGATACTTGGTTTTGTTTTATGTTTTGTTTTAAGTATCATTTTGATACTTAAGGAGTTTTACCAAAGTGTATCGATTGATACCTTTGATTAGTTTTGTTCATGTTAAGACATGAACAGATTTGTGTATTTAAAGACCGCCTGTTTCTACGATAGAAAGGGCAGACTTCGATGGACAGTATTTCAATATACTTGGTTGAATGGTTACTTCTTTGTTCCTCAGTACACCCTCGAAGCCTCCTTTAATTCTCAGCTCTCGCCTCCTCTCTGGAAGAGCAAGCCACCTGCCAACTATTGTACCTATTACCGTTAACATGATTAGCACCTTGTGAACACGTTACATTTTTTTAACCTCAGCAAGTGGTTAAGAACTTGTCCCCGGATTTAGGCCTGATCAACCTATCGATATCCACCTCAGAACACTAGCGGAGAGAAGCGGCAGAATTACGGCACATTCGGCTTCATCTCAAACCCAAGATAGAGTCTTTGATGATCAGGAGTGGGAAGCAAATCCCACGGCAAGACCTTACAAGAAAGAAACAACCCCGGTGCTCTGCTAAAGAGCCGGGCGATTCTGCAAACACGGAAGATACACAACCTCCAGGAGAATTCCCTTCTACTCCAGCAAAGAAGCCTTCCTTTGAACCTCCAATCGACCCCGAATCCAGTAGCGAATCAGATATAGCTAGCACAGGAGGAGGGCCTTCTGGAGGAGGGAAATCTCGGGCTAGGCCTGAAGAAGAGGAGGTACCTGCAGCATTTGAACCCCCTAAATTTAAACTCCACCTCCCTGCAAAGTTCACAGGAGAAGGGAAAGACCTCAAACCAGAAGCTTTTGAACGATGGGTGACAGAGCTCTCACACTTCCTACTCTTACAAGGAAAAGATGTGGAAGATCCTACAACCGGACCTATAATTGGATCATTTTGCGAAGGAAAGGCAACTGATGCATACCACCAATGCTATAAGGATTTCGGCGGAAATGTAAGATTAAGAGGAACTACAGTTCTCGATTACCTGAAAGGACGATTCCAATCCTGTGTAACCAACGACCTCCTATACAACAAATTCAACCAGCTCCAACAAGTTAATGGAACACATGTCAAGCGAATCACCGATGTGGCTACGGACCTGATGATGCATAACGACCGAATGGAGGGAGGAAGTATCTCCAAATACATCCTGAAGCGACGATTCTACAACACTATGCACCCTACCCTCCGGCGAGAAGTAGAACCTCTCGAGGAAGACGGCGATGATATTGCAGTAATAATTGCTAGAGCAGAACGAAAGGACGCCATTCTCCATGAGACCAAGGCCTACAAAACACAGACAACCTCTAGTAGGAACAGCCATCTACGACACAAAGCCTCTGACAACTCTGAAGACGATACTCCACGAGTTTTCAAGAAGAAAACAAAATACTCCCAAGAATCGAGACGGCAGAAAGGAGAATGTTTTGAATATGGAAAAACAGGACACCTGGCAAAGAACTGTCCTACGAAGAAAAGGAAAGGAAAGGCAATTAAGCAAGAGGCGTCGGCCAACAATGTGGAAAGTGATAATACCCAATCCAGCGAATATGAAGAGATCCATATCAGATATATCGATGTGGAATGCAACAGTGTTCGACCTCCGGCTACATTTAAAGCACACACCGCTCTGGAAGGTACTATCCTGATCAATGACAAAAGGGCTCGAGTCCTATTCGACACTGGCCCAATCGGAAGAGATATGATCAGTAATGCCTTTGTCTCTGTCCATGGACTTCCAACTCGAGACCTTAACCAACCCATACCAGTCAATATGGCAGTAAAAGGATCACGATCCACAAGCCATAAAACCTGTAGTGCGACCATTCGACTTGGTTCTGCAGTCCTACCCCCCCAGGAAATACTAGTTGGAAACTTAGCCAAATACGATGCCCTAATAGGCATGCCATTCCTGAACTGCCACAAAGCTATAATCAGGTGTGGGGAATCAACCATCGATTTCCCGGACCAGAAGGTCAGAGTCTCATGCAAGCCAACAAGCGGAGAGTACCGAGCCGCAGTCTGTGAAGCAACTACCCAAAAACTATTGGATGAATACTCTGATGTTTTCCCTGATCCAATACCCGAAGAACTACCGCCTATGAGAGAGGTGAACCACCACATCCGCCTCCGAGACCCCTCCAATCTCAAGAACCAACCCACCTACTCTATTCCTGACGCATACAAAAGCCCACTTTATGATTGGATCAACCAACAACAAAGAAGAGGAGTCATCTACCGGGCAGAAGCTCCAGGTGCCGCTCCTATGTTTGTTCAACCCAAAGCAGATGGCAAAAGAATCTGCCCCTTGGTTGATCTCAAGCTTCGGAACGAAAGCACAGTTATGGACAGCTCCGCTATCCCAAACCAAACGCAGATCCTAAATGCTGTTGGATGGGCTAGATTCCGAAGTAAGATTGACCTAAGCGATGCCTACTTCCAAACAAGGCTAAATCCAGAAAGTGAACGCTACAACAGTTTCAAAACACCCTTCGGAAGTTTCATTAGCCGAGTTATATTACAAGGTGATATCAATGCGCCCGCCACCTTTATCCGAATTATGGAAAACCTCCTGAGCGAATACCTCCACCATTTTGTTTGGATCTACATTGATGATACGCTCATCTTCTCGAACACCGCAACAGAACACGCCTACCATATAGGTTTGGTTTGTACCAAACTTAGGGAAGCTAAATTCTACGCTAGCAGAAACAAATCAATCCTGTTTGCCGATAAACTCGATATTCTAGGACATGTTATAGATGATGAAGGAATA
Source organism: Tuber melanosporum (assembly GCF_000151645.1). Taxonomy (NCBI): domain Eukaryota; kingdom Fungi; phylum Ascomycota; class Pezizomycetes; order Pezizales; family Tuberaceae; genus Tuber; species Tuber melanosporum. Next base: position 663,657 of record NW_003299150.1, on the reverse strand, counting down.
CATGCAGCCCCAGGAAACATAGCCTGTTTAACGGAATGGTTGACACCCTGGAATCAAAAGGAACTCATGCGATTCCTAGGACTAGTCAACTATATTTCCCAGTTCCTACCACACCATGCCACGGTAACAGCGCCGCTCACAGACCTTACAGGCAATGCAGAATTTGTCTGGACCCACACTCATGACCAAGCCTTTACCAACATCAAGGAGTTGATTAAAAACGCCAACGTTATTCAACCTATTGACTATAGTAAACCAGAACTGATATGGCTAATTACTGATGCATCGGATGTTGGAGTTGGAGCATGGCTTGGACAAGGGGCCTCCCATGAAAGGGCAAGACTGGCGGCATTACACAGTAGGAAGTTCACTAACTCACAGATAAACTATGGAACAACAGACAAGGAAGCCCTTGCTGAGATTGATGCTCTCACCGCTTTCAACCACATCCTGATGGGCAACACCTTCACAATTGTGAACGACCACCAACCTCTCACTAATCTAAAAACAGAAACAATACCTGGAAGGAGAAGAACAAGATGGATAGGTGAAATCAGCAAATACGATGCAAAAATGATCTACACCCCTGGAAGAACGAACTATTTAGCTGATGCTCTCTCCTGCCTATATGAGAATCAAGACCTCGCAGATCCTCCTCTTGTTCATAATCACACAAGACAAAGCGAAGACAGCTCTGATGACACCTCCTATGAACAAGAACCATCGATGGCTACCGACAGCACTGCCGCTCCCTCCAATCCTTTCTCTTAAACCATGTATAGTGCTGCCGGAACAGAACGAGGAAAGGACATTGATGAAGAATGGAAAGACAATGGCACGCTCCGCAGCACACCTCCTCACAAACTTGAACAAAGCAGACTCCACTGGTCCCACTGTTATCACGACACCTGCCGTTTTCACCAGACTGAGATTAAGCTCGGCAACAGGTACCAGTGACCGTACTATATGCCTGCTGATGATTCCAAAAACACCAGCCTCAACACCGCAGAAAGGGCAGAAGTGATGATTGATGAAGATGAATCGACCCAACCTCCTCATACCCTTAATCCTGTTCCAACACAATACCAAGGTCTTCAAGAACTCGAACAAGCAGCAGCCTATATGGATGCGATGTCCTATTTACACCCTCCACAGTCAACCCGGCCATCCTCTCCTCCCATTACTGACTCATGACCACTATATGGTGGACCCCTACGAGTTTACAACAATGAAACCATTGTCAGAGTCATACCCCCTACAATTCCGGAGCATCGTCGACAACTCTATGAAACCTTTGAGGAAGAAGAAGCTCCGAGTGAAACAACAAGAGGATCCCTCATTGAGGATGAACGAGATGTTAGATCAATTACAGAAGAATTAACCTGCTCTTTCCGAAGCCAAATGATAGCAGGATATCGCCATGACCCAATTTACTTCAAAGCCATGGATAGCGCCAGGCATGGAGATCTTGCTCCATACAATATCTCCAACGGAATGGTCTATACCATCACCCGTTATGGTGAACATTGCCTATACATTCCGAAAGGCCACATGTTCAACGGAATGACTATTAGGGAATATGTCATTACGGAAATCCACAATAAAGGACACCACAGTGCGGACTGAAACCTTCAATATGTCTCAGAATATGTTTACTGGCCTGAAATGCGAAAGAACTTCTGTGATTTCGTCAAGCAATGTGAACTCTGCCAGGCAAACAAGGAGTGAACACAACTACCTGAAGCGAAAGCACAGACTCTCCAACTACCATGTGAAATATTCGAATCCTATGCCATCGATTTCGCAGGACCTTTCAACAGGTCGGCAGGATACGATACCATCTTGGTAGCTGTGGATCGATTCTCTGGATACACATGGCTCATACCAATGAAGGTTACCGATTCCTCCAAAGATAACTGGAATAATCTCCAACGATACTTATTTACCCCCCATAGGTACCCCTTATCTATTGTCAGTAATGCAGATCTCCGCTTTACAGCCAGATTCTGGAAGAAAACCATGACCTCCCTCGGAATAAACCACATTATGGCTGCCCCTGGACACCATGAGACTAATGGCCAAGCAGAACGAAAAATCCGCGAAGTTAAGACCAGAATTAGGAACATGATCAATGAACGACAAACCAACTGGGAACCAGCCCTTGTTGAACTGGCCGCATATATCAATGCTGGATTTTCAGATACCTTGGAAATGTCACCATACAAGGCAGTCTTTGGCCGCCAATACCCCCTCCTACCTACAACACTATTTAAGAACTCCTCGGTGCCTGCCTCCGACGATCATCTAAACCGCCATCAAGCAATTCGGAATGATGCCTTCCCAGCTGTTAAAGCTGCCTGATTCCGAAGCACCACTACTGCTCAGAAGCGACGACGCAAACATGTCCCTATTCTACCAGGTGATATGCTCATGGTACATGGAAACATGTTCATAACCAATGTTGGATGCAGCAAGAAACTGCAACCCTGATGGCAAGGACCTTTCAAGGTCTTATCCTTTGACGAACATACGGAGAACTACACTGTCCAAATGGATAGACGCCTGTACCGCCGAAATACAGCAGTATTCCACGCCTCTGTGGTCAAACGATTCCACCCAAATGACGACTCCAAGTTTCCTGGAAGAACCCACTCTCGACCCGCACCTATCATCATTGAAAAGAAAGATGAATGGGAAGTTGAAGAAATCGGAGACCACCGCCTTTGGCATGGAAATGATCAGTACCTAGTCAAATGGAAAGGATATCCGACGAGTGAGAACAGCTGGGAACCACTAGAAGGACTAGAACACGCTATGGATATGGTAAACAATTGGTGGGAAAACAACATGCTAAACGATTCCCTCCCTCCAACAATCAATTATATCACCATGTGCTGGACACCTACAGTGCCAGAAACTGAGCGATGGCATGCAGACCTCCAAGCTAGAGATGGATTTTGGGCACCATACTTTGAATCGGAATTCGAAAGTAGCGATGATGAAAATCAAGCTAGGAGCAGGCCCTCGATAACCTTATCTAGTCACCAATCACCATCCGAATACCATAACGATGTCAAACTATGTGGAACTCAATGTGAGGCTGCGACAACAGATTGTTGGACTGTTGTTGAACCGCGATGTTATCTAACTCGAAGACTACTTTGAAATCCTCTGGATAGACTGCTGTGCTGATTGCGACCATGCTTAGGTTGATGTACAGCGCGAATCTGGTATTCGTGACTACTGTGATTTATCCTTCTTTGAGTCTAAATGTTTCCTTAGAGTTTCCTCTTGTCCCTGGTGTGACACATATGATGAAGAGCTTTTAGTGGAAACTGAAGCCTTTAGTTTCTCGGACTCCGCTTTTGATGATTATTAGGTTTTGTTTGTTTAAACAGTTGTTTTGTTTTGGAGAATGTAACCGGTACGGGTACTTGGTTAGTGGTTTTATGTTTTATGTTTTGTTTTAAGTATCACTTTGATACTTGGTTAGTTTTAAGTATCGTTTGATACTTAGTTTTGTTTTATGTTTTGTTTTAAGTATCGCTTTGATACTTGATTAGTTTTAAGTATCGTTTGATACTTGGTTTTGTTTTATGTTTTGTTTTAAGTATCGCTTTGATACTTGGTTTGTTTTAAGTATCGTTTGATACTTGGTTTTGTTTTATGTTTTGTTTTAAGTATCGCTTTGATACTTAAGGAGTTTTACCAAAGTGTATCGATTGATACCTTTGATTAGTTTTGTTCATGTTAAGACATGAACAGATTTGTGTATTTAAAGACCACCTGTTTCTACGATAGAAAGGGGAGACTTCGACAGACAGTATTTCAATATACTTGGTTGAACGGTTACTTCTTTGTTCCTCAGTACACCCTCGAAGCCTCCTTTAGTTCTCAGCTCTCACCTCCTCTCTGGAAAAGCAGGCCACCTGCCAACTATTGTACCTATTACCGTTGATGTGATTAGCACCTTGCGAACACATTACATAATGCCATTGTCATAAGAAGCATTAAAAGGGGGCCTCAACTGATCCACTTGGGCCGCAAGGACCAGAGGCATAGGGGACACTACTATCATTGTCCCAGGCGGTCCAACAAGTATCTTCCCGGTGGGGTTTAGAGGTGGCAGCACGTTTCAAAATCTGACGTGACAGGGTGGAGGAGGGGGAGGGGCATTGTGGTTCCTTACCCTTGGCCTTGTCTGACTTTGGATGAGGGCCTTCATCTTCCTCATGGCTGCAGATCTCAATCAGCCATTGTGTCGGGGATCTTTCCCGACTGTGGCGTCGTCTCCCGACCCTCCTTGTCTGACATCCCTGTTGTTCTGGTTTCATGGCAGGTTCCGTCGGTGGAGCCATCTATTGTTTTAGAATAGAGGACGATGGAGCTTGGAGTGATGACCTGATTCCTGGGCACTGTTTATATCTAGTGAAATGGTCCATCTGGTCACAGAGCTAATAGTGTCTCCTAGTGTGTCCACAGGCCTGGCCTACACCTCCTGGACATCCAAGCATGCTACACATATGTTCCTAGGAGAAATGTACTCCAAAACAAAACCGATAGTGGGGTGGGCGACCACATGTAGCCTTGAAGTGGCCAGTCTCTAGACACTTACCACAAACCTTTAGGGGTCTATGTTCTTCAAATACCTAGACGTTGCGGGCTCCTCCTCTTAACCAAACTTTTCCCTCGGCTTGCCTTTCTCTGATGACCTCGTTTCTTTTGACCACGAAACGGATACCACATGTCGTATCATTAGCTTATCTCATGGCATGGATAGATCCTATGATATCTGGCCTAGACACCGTTACTACACCAGTGTTAGATTGCTTTAAGTTAGTACAGAAGCCATTAAAACTGCACTCTCAGTCTATCTCTCAACCCTCCATATTGATTTTCATCCTGTGTTAGCAAGCAGGACCCCAGAAACAACAATCTTTACCTTCTTTAAGTTCCTTTGAAACTCGAATTCTGGGAGTGACAATTCTCTAAGTAGGTCAAGCCTTGCCTTGTCAAGCCAATTTCCAAGTTTGGTGACAGAATGTCCAGCCTGGGTCAAAAAGATACAACCAATCTCAAGCTGGATGTGCCCGGCATGGATGTAAGGGGCATTGCCGTGAATCTTTCCCTGCTTTAAAAAGGTCATGTTGATTCGGTTCTAAATTGTCTCGATACCCACACCTTCTAGTAGGGCTACTTGTTTGCGGGTGGCGAATCACATAGTAATATGCCTTCACCGGGCATCTGGGGTCGGTGATGACTGTGGTAGCGCTGGTACCAAGTTGAGTGGGTCAGGAGGTTCTTGCGGAACTCGTCAGTACTCCTGTTGCATCAGGACTGCAGTTTCCTTGATACTGGCCATGGCCGCAGGCCCTGATTAAGCTGGCAGAGCAGCAGGTATTGCTGCCACCGGAGTTGGTTCCTGTCTATTAGTGTTTTTATCCTGAGTCTTGGCCGGAGTCACCATCCCCTTCTTGCTATCAGATCCTCTGGCAGCCTTTCTTCCCCTTCTGGCAGCACCGCTCAGGCATCTACCACGTTTTCTTTCCCTTCTTTCTCCTTCTTCCTCCCTGTCTTCTTTTTCCCAATGTACTGATTTTCCTTCTCCCCCACGAGCCACATATAAAGTTATCCCCCCTTAACTGGAGAAGCTCCCACTGCTAGACTGGTGAGAGGAGGCTGCTGATGTGGGGCAGGCAGAGGGTGCCTGTTCTTTCTGAGGGGTGGGAGGCTTGGGCACATACACCATCCATTTCACTACCTCCATGAAGGAGGCCTTAGTAGTAGGAACCTCCGTAGCAGTTTCCTTTCCCTTAATGGGGGCAGGGGGTGGCATCGTTCCCAACAAGCCAAATGGGGTGTTGCCGGACCCCACTGAATGGGATCAATAATGGGGGGACAACTTACCTTGTAGGGTCTCTATCTCTTCCCCTTGCTTGCCAACAATATCTGTCAGCGCCTTCACTGCCCGTTCCAGCAGGTGTACCCAGCTCCAGTAATTCACTCCGCCCTCTGGTCCTTCATTGCCAAATGCGACACCATTGTTCATTCAGGTGTAGACATCATGTACCGTGTTATCCTCAGTCGACCATGACTCTGAGGAGAGGAGGAGCTGCATGTTACCCAAGTGGATGCCCTCCAACTCTTCTAACATGGATCCAATTATACTACCCGAGCGCGGCCCCGGAGATAAAGTCCTACATGCATCAAGCATCTCACATACCTCTGCCATGATTGAGTCCGCCTGAGCCACAGTGGCATCAGCGCCCTCAGGTTGGGTATCGGGAAGTTGAACTTCTAACGGTATCTGGGCATTGTACAAGGCTTCAAGGGAGCTTAATAGCTGTACCTCTAGCAAGGGCTACTCTCTATTAAAGTCCGGTGGTGATAATGCCATTGCCAGAGAGGGGGTGTGGATGCTGTCGCCCAGTCCAGTCGCTTTGAAGTTACGTCCTTCTTCTAAATCTATGGGAGTGTCCTGAGCCAACTCCTCGAAGGTAGGCAAGACGTCTTCGATTACAAGGGGAGATGGAAGGGGTGGTGTAGCCTCAATGGTTGACGGGAGACTGATAGGTGGGGGAACGGCTAGGCGCCCATGATGTATGTCAAGGGGCAGGCTAGGGAGGACGGGAACAATCTGCTTTTTCTGGCCTTCATCTATATTGATGGCCCTCAAAAACGGTGGCCTAAAAGCAGGAGCAGCGTATTGTTTAGAGGGGGACACCAACTGCGCACAGTACCGAGATCCAGCAGTAGGGGGGTTGTAATCCTCATCCTTAGGGTTTTCTAATTTGAATTTTGGGGTCTCGTAAAGAGTCCTGTCTCCATAAGACATTTCGGCCATAAAGGATAGAGTAGACGAGCCAGCCTTGAATGTAGGTGTCACGAACGTGGCTTAGCGAGGAAAGGGTTTTTCACGTGACACATGGTTATGAGTCACAGGTATGTTATTGTTTCACGCATATGACCTATTCGGGTTATATGATTAGTTATGTGTGGGATTTGTGATGCTTTCGCACATGGCTCAAGTATGAGTGATGGGACATGCGCCTGACGAGTATGCCTTACGAGTGTGCCTTACGGGTAAGCCTTGCGCATATGATTTATGTTTCGCACATGACCTCATTATGATGTCATGGGTTTTGTGCATATGACTCAGTCGAGTCATATGACTTGGTTATTGCGTTATGATTGGTTTATGAGTTTCGCACATAATCTCGCTAGGAGATCATGGGTTTTGAGCATGTTATCACTTTGGTCACATGACTAGTTTGTTGTGATTGAGTTTCACACATGTGACCACTTTAGGTCACATGACTAAAGGCGGGAAGAATACTATATAAGGAGGCTGATGCAGCCGAGGAAGATTGTTTCTTCACGCTTTGTTCTAAGTACTTTTCCTACTTCTTGCACTCCGTGTCGGAAGTGAGCACACCCAATACTTTACCTTATTTGGCTCGTGATAAATACTTCATCTGCTGTTACTTGTTTGTGTTTTTCATTTCGGGCGGTCGGTTAGAAGTTGTTGTTCTCGCTTAGAAGATACTTCAGTGTGAGATATCCGTGGCCTGGTCCCGGTAATCACTGAGTATAGTTTAGGCGAGGATGGCGTCTTCAACAGCCTCCTCCTCCACGGATTCTCCCCCCCCCTCGAGGATGTCGTCCCCCGTCCGGTTTGACTCCAACCCCTCCTCCTCGCTTGAGACAGCCCGTGCGGCCCTGTCTCTTGCGCCTGCTACTGAGGCTGACCGTGGCCTCGTCCCTACAACTACACGGTCTTATGTTGCACCCAGGGGAAACTTTAAGTTTTTACAGTTCCACCACTGCCACGGGTGTCAGAACGCGGTTAAGCCGCAGTTTGACGATTTGGTTCGGCAAACGGTCGCTAACGCGACCGTTGCCACGATGAAAGAGGTGGAGGTTTTGGTAAAAGGTTTCCTGATCGGGAGAGGCTGCTCAGCCACGTGTGGCTTGAACAAGAACACTACCACGGGACTCTTCGTTCGGTTCAATTCGGACCATGGCTCAGAATACTCTCCAGCCCCCGCACCTTCCCCTCCAAAAGATTCTCAGGCTGTAGTCCCTGAATCCTCCATCCCCCCCACCAAGGACGACTCGACTGCTGCCACGGTTGAGGCCAGCTCTTGGTCCGCTACTCCTCCCCTCACTAGGGCTGTCCAAAGCAAGATGCCCAGCTTTTTCCGCCAGGCCCACAATACTGGGACCGGCTCCTCGACTCCCTCCTTTCTGGCAGGAATGTCTTCAGGCGAAAGGGCTCTTTACGAAACCCCGAAGTTCAAAATGGACGACCCTAATGACGAGGATTACAACCCTCCTGCCTCTGAAACGCGCCGCCGGACACGATTGTCCCCGCTCTTCCCCGCCTACCCCTGGGTGTTCACCATGGGCGTCTGGCCATCTCCCCACCTGTGATGATCCCATCAATAATTGAAGCCACATCCCCTTCTCCATCCCCTCTAATGACTGAGGATGTCCTACCCACCTCTGAGGTACTGGCCAGGGACACCCCTATGGAACTGGATGAAGGACGCAACTCGGAAGCGACCGGTTTGGGCGACAGCGTACACACCCCTTCACCAGCCATGGAGTCGTCACCTCTGCCTATTACTGGACGTTGGATGTCACCTCCAGGAAGCCAACTGGAGGGCCCCTTGGAAACCCCCAGTGGTGATTCAACCCCATTGGAAGTCCAGCTCCCAGAAACCCAATTTGAGTACGCCGACATGGTAGTGGCCCAGGCAGACTTGATCATGGCAGGTGTCTGTGAGATGCTGGATGCTGGTAGGACCCCCTCTCCTGGACCCCGCTCAGGTAGTATAATCGGATCCATGTTGGAAGGCCTGGAGGATATCCGGTCTGGTAATACTCAACCCCTCCTCTCCTCGGAGTCAGGGTCGATTGAGGACGATACAATACAGGATGTACGGACTTGGATGAACAGTGGTCCCACCTTTGACGACGATGGTCCAAGGAACGGGATAAACTACTGGAGTCGAGTTCATGTTTTGGAATGGGCAGTAAAAGCACTGACCGACATTGTTGGCAGGCAAGGAGAGGAAATTGAAGCCCTTCTAGTAAAGTCGTCCCCCCGCCACCGCACACCCCCTGCTATACCTCGCAGCACCTCCGTTGTTTCTTCGGAGCCGACTTCACCATCTCCTACCCCTGGGAGAAAGGAAGTCTCTACGGAGGCTCCTGCTGCTAAAGCCTCTTTCACAGAGGTAGTAAAACGAATGGCATACGTGCCTAAACCCCCCGCGGGCCCACAGGAATGGGTTCGTCCTGCCAGGCCCACATCAGCGGCCTCATCCCACCAGTCCAGCAGCAGCGGCAGCTCCTCCAGTGAAGGAGGGGTAGTCTTGCGAGTAGCCCGGGGAGGAGAAGGCAAGACTGTTCACTGGGAAGAGGAAGAGAAAGAGGAAGAAGATAAGAAGAAAGAACGAAGGAAGCGGGGCAGGCACCTGAGTGGTGCTCCTAGAAGGAGAAGAAAGGCTGCCAGAGAATCTGGTGATGAAAGGGAGGCGGCGACCCCGGCCAAGACCCAGGGAAAGGCTGATAAACAGGAATCAGGCCCCAAAGCTACGACACCTGTTGCAACAAGGGCTCAATCTGGGCCGGCATCACTGGCCAGTGTCAAGATAGGTACGGCTCAGGCACGACCGGAATACCGACGGGTACCAATGGGACCCCCGGACCCACTAAACTCGGTACCACCACCACCGTGCTCGTCGCCAACTCCGAATGCTAGGGGAAGGCACATCACCATGCGCTTCGCCACCCGGAAGAAGGTTGCCCTGCCAGTGGGCGTCGACATTGAGACAATCCGAAATCGGATCAATGTGACCTTTTCCAATCAGGGAAAGATTCGCGGAAATGCTCCTTATATTCGCGCAGGACATGTTCGGCCGGAAATTGGATGTATCTTCCTGACCTTGGCGGCATACTCCGTGACAGAGCTAGGCAACAGGTTGGATAAGGCCAGGCTTGATCTACTTAGGGAATTGTCACTCCCGGAGTTTGAATTCCAGAGGAATCTGGAAAAGGTGAAGATCTTTGTTTCTGGTGTTCCGCTTGCTGACACAGGACGAGGGTCGATTTGGAGGGTGGAAGGATGGACTGGAAGCGCAGTCTTCGATGGCCTTCGCACTGACTTGGAGCAATCCAATACTGGTGTAGTCACCGTGTCCCGGCCCGATATTATGGGATCCATACACGCCATGAGGCAGGCCAATGCCACAAGTTGCGGCATCCGCTTTGTGGTGGAGAATAATGAGGCCATCAAGGAAAGACTGGCAGAAGGGAAGATTTGGTTGCGGGGAGGAGCCCGCAATATCAGAGTTTTTGAAGAGCATCGCCCCCTTAAGGTCTGTGGTAGGTGCCTGGAAACTAGATACTTTGAAGCGACATGTGGCCGCCCCCCTCGATGCCGGTTTTGCTTCGGAGAACACTTCTCTCGAGAACACATGTGCAGTAAGCTGGCCTGTCCCAGAGGGGTGGGTCAGGCCTGTGGACATACCAGGAGACAGTGCTGGCTGTGCGACCGGATGGACCACTTCACAGGATATGAGCGATGCCCAGGTATCAAATCGTCATCCCCGACTCCCCCCTACTCGCCTGTTGGACAAGGAACAACTACACCGGCAGGGCCAGCCAGGGAAGCTGGCAAAACACCAGAACAGCAGGGCAGTAGGACAGAAAGAAGGAAAAGCCGCAGCCGTGGAAGGTCCCCGACACCCAGGCTGGTCGAAATCAGCAGTGATGAGGAGGAAGAAACGCCCCGCCGTAAGTCAGAAAAGGCTAAAGGTAAGGAACCGGAACGGCCTTCCCCCTCCCCAGTACGTGGGATTCTAAAAACTAGGGCTGGTACCGCGACCAAACCGCGCGATGAGGAAACGAGTTGGGTTGCCCGAGATCCAGCTACTGGCTCCACCTATGCCTCTGGCCCTTGTGGCCCAAGTGGATTAGTTGAGGCCCCCTTTTAATGCTTATTACGACATTGGCATTAAACGTGGGGAGGAGCAGTCGGAATCGGGCGCTGGCGTTTAATTTGTTTTCTTTTGTTGATTTGTTTTTTTATTATTGACCCTCCTGTTGATCGAGAGGGACAACATGTACCAGTAGATGTTGATGGATAGGATTTGTTTTCCTTTGTTAGAGGATCAGGTGTTGAGGTATTTGTACGGTCCCACGTTTGTGGGCTGTTTGAGGTGGTGAGGCACGGGGAAGGCAGTGCGCAGATTGGGTATTGGGAGAAAGGGGCAAAGAAGGTACTCGCTGGAGTTTACTTCCGACCGGGCTATACCAAAGAGCAGTTTTTACGATGGTTAGATGAGCTTGGGGAACCAGACATTGCGTTCGGGGACTTCAATACAAGACATCAAGACTGGGACCCCAACGCGGACCATAACAATATGGGCGGAGGGTGGCTGAAACAGTGGTTCATGGCCCCGACACGCGATATGAATATGGTACCTCTGACAGTGCCAACCTTTCGAGATATTTCCCGAATCGACCTTTGCCTGCACCGGGCACCATATGTCCAACATCGATACATGGACAGCGCTGGCTGTGAGCATAGTGCTCAAGCCCTTAAGCTGAAAGTGGACCTTCCTAACAATATTATGCGTCGAAGACCGGCTTGGAAGAAAGCAGTCTGGGAAAAGGTTGGGAAGCAGCTAGATGCCCTTAAAGAGGAGGAAGATGAGAGGTTGTGGGAAGGGGTGAGACGTGTAGTGGACGCACTCCCGCGGGCTTCCATTGGCAGAGGTCGGTGCGAGTGGTGGACGCCGGAGTTGGAGACAATGAGGTTGGATGTAGCTCGGCTACGACGGTACTCCAAACGCAAGGCAGAGTGGACGGAGGACTACAAGCTGGTCAGGAGTGTTTACCGGGCTTGCCTATTAAGGGCCAGGTTCGAACACATCAGGACCAAGATAGCTGAGAGTCAGGACCCAGACATTTTTCGGCTAGCACGAAAATTGGAGGCCAAGCGAACGCTTCCCTCCATTACCAGACCAGATGGGTCCCACGCCACTACACATTCCGACATCAGCGACCTGATTGCACAACAGCTATCCCCTGGTGGTCCTGCCCCTTGGGAGAACTCCATCATTAACATGTATAGTGCTCAGGAAATGGAGATCGCCCTTGCTAGGTCCCCTACGAACACGGGCCCAGGCGAGGACGATATTGGGTATCCTTTCATACGATTCTGGAAGCGGAGGGATACAACAACTTTGCGATGTCTGGTTGACTATGGGCTGCGTCACGATATTCTAGATTGGCATAGGGCAGAGGTGGTGCTCATACCGAAGATTGACAAGCCCAGGTACGATGTCGTCAAGTCATGGAGAATGATACACCTCCTCCCGACCCCTGCGAAGGTTGCGGAACGCATAGTCCTGTTAAGATTAGCTATGTGTCTTGACCTGGGGGAAACGCAGTTTGGTTCTCGCCGGAAGAGAGGGGTTCACGATGCCATGGCGGTGGTCTTTGAGTTCCTACGGCACAATGAGGGCTATAAACGGCTGATCTTGTCCATGGACGTTGAAGGAGGATTCGATAACATTGATGTTGACCTTCTGTCAGACTTCCTGGTCGCCTGGGGGTGTCCGTCAAACCTGTGCCAGTGGGTACGAAGGTGGACTTCCTGTCGGTCGATTCGTTTCCGTTTTAATGGATGCATCTCCAAGACCTATTATGTCAGCAAAGGGGTACCGCAGGGCTCGCCCCTCTCCCCATTTCTCTTCGGGGCCTACGTAGCGGATATATTCACACCACGAATGCGCTACTCCCCTGGGGTCCGACATTTGGTGATCTCATACGTTGATGACGGGGTCATCATCGTGGCTGCAGATTCGTGCAACGCTGCCCGTTACTATGTAAGAGAAATTTTTGCAGACTGCGATCGCATAGCAAGGACTAGGGGGATGGGATTTAGTGCCCTCAAGACCCAGTGGATCGGGTTTGGGGACTGGGCGTGGGGAGGTATGGAATTGTTGGGAGAGATGGTTTTGCCTTCTGAGGATTTATGGGTTCTTGGGTATAGGTTTAATGGATTTCTTAATTTTTCCTCTCATGTAAAGTACTGGTTGGAAAGGGGGTTGGGTGTCAGGAGGAGGATTTTGGCTTTGGGAAGAAGGTTCGGAAGTGTTGGGGGGCTTGGAGCATGGGAGACTTACCGTTTGGTGCAGGCAGCCTACCTTCCAACCGTAGACTACGGGCTTGAATTTGTAACCAACCATGGGTCGTATGTGAAACAGATTCAGGTCCACGTCAACGACTGCCTTCGGTCGGTTTTCCGGACCCCTATGAGGCTGGCAAACAATATACTGCTGGGTGAGTTTGGAACGCCACCTGTTGCCGTCCAAGGAAGGTATCTGCAAAGGAGATGCTACAGCCGGTTTATTAACTACCGGTACTGTGATCGACACCCGTGGTTCGGTGAGATACGGCATGACTGGAAGCAGGAAGGAATGGTAGCACACCGACAGACCTCAGACAAGGAGCTCACCCGCCGCCCCACGATTACGATCGGAAAAGGCAAAGTGGTAATGGCTGCGCGACACCGTTCGCAGTACTTGGGCCTTTGCAGAACCTCGGATGTAGTTATATACACGGACGGGTCAAAGTCCTCTGAAGGGGCTGGTGTGGCATGGGTGGTATTGGAGAAAGGGGTCCTAACCTGTGTAGACGGGTGCTCGGTTCCCCCGTCTTGGAGTATTGTGGAGTGCGAGCTGTTTGCGGTTGTATGTGCACTTCGATATGCCCGAGGGATGGCCAAGAGGTGCCCAGTCCATGTGTTTCTGGACTGCGTTCCTGCTCTCACCCTGGTAGACGGTATGTTTTCAGAAGGAGATTTGGCTGAGCTGTGGGAAGTCATGGCACCACTACTTAATGAGTTTAGCCACGTCAACATCAGCTGGGTTCCGGGGCACATGGGCATTGATGGCAATGAGACGGTGGACCAGAAGGCTAAGGCATGCGTATGTCGTTCGTTGCGCCCCCTGCTTTGGGAAGGGGTTAGCTTTGGAATCGGACATGCGGCATTAGCCCGCGAGTTGCGCAAAGCAGAGTGGGGTTCATGGCACGACAGGGAAGGACATGGGTATTATGATCGCGAACCTAGGGCACCTCGACATCTTCGAGGCCTCACCCATATGGACTCCTATGTTTTACTGAGAATTCGCAGCGGGACTGGTTTGGTTGGGCATGACAGATGTGAAGGAAAGGATGACAGACACCACTGGACTAAGTGCCCCCGCTATGCTATGGGACGCCCTGCTGATGAGGACTTGTATAAAGACTCGGCAATATCGTGGTGGAAATCCTGGTGGGTGAGTCACAGATGGTTAGGCCCAGGGATTCCCCGGCATATTGAAAGGGTGGATGGGGAGTTGGTAGTGGCAGGAAACCCTTTTGACGGCACACCAATGGTGGAAAGAGGTGGTCGGTTGGCGACGGTGGAGGACCTCTGGACCTGTACCCGGTGCGAGAAAAGACATGATGGTAGCGGATGCGTTCTGCCAGGATTGATTACCATGCCGAAGAAGTGGTTTTTCTTGCCCGACCAACGACGCTGCGACTGTTCCTGCTGTGGGGCTGCGATTTCGGCGACGCCTACCCAGAAACGGGTCACCTTCTCCGAACACTTTGAAAAAAATCCCCGCTGCTTACGAACGTGTCACGACTGGTTTTGGCATTCTCAACACCAGCGGTAGGACGAGCTGGACCTCGCAACTCGGACGTCGGTAGTTTTGCGGTGGGCCAAGACAAAAGGATTGCTAAAGGAGGAGCGTTGTTTATTTTGTGGGACGGTTTTGGCCGAAGGGTACGTGGACTTGGGACTACATTATAAAAGGACGGAGGGCTGTTGGGATAGACTGTATGTTTCGTTTGTGGAGTATGTGGGTCAGATTGTGTTGGAGGCAGATAGGGGGGAGGGCATGAGGAGTTGGCTGGGAAGCGAGATGGGAAGACGCGTGAATCCGGGGCAGCACTAGTTGCTGCGAGCGCCCGTGAGCCCATATAGGTAGTGATTTTAGGATTTATGTTTGGGGGGAGCGATTGCGAGGCGGAATGGTCCGCGGTAGTGTATTTTAGATAGTTTTGTTTTATGGGGCGAGGGGGAGACTGGTCGTATGCCAGTGTCGGCAGTACTAGTATAAATAAAATTAGATTGAATTCTAAGTACTTTTCATACTTATTACTTTAACGAATATAAAATACCTTTACGATCTTTATCCTTATTGCAACGTTATCGTTACGCCAAGGAAGGTACTTGACGAAGAAGAGTTAGAGAAAGCTTACGATAGGCGTTCCCGATAGAAGACAAAGGTCTTGTACTATCGGTAACGTAGGCAGAGACCTAGAGCTATCGTAGTACAAAGAGAGAAGGAGACAGAACCGATAAGTATCGTTCCCCGTCGCCAAGAACTAACTATACAGAGAGGGATCGTTACAGTAGGGGCCTGGCAGAAGAAACTGAGCATCTTGATTTGGACGGCCCTAGTGAGGAGAGGGGTAGCAGACCATGAACTTGCTTCAACCATAGCTGCAGCCGAGTCACTCTTGGCATAGAGGATTCAGGGATAATAGCGTGAGAGTCTGTGGGGGGGGAGGGTGCCAGGTCTGGAGAGTATTCTGAGCCATGATTGGATTTGAACAGAACGAAGAGTCCTGTGGTAGTATCCTTGTTCAAGCCACATGTGGCTGAACAGGCTCTCCCAATTAGGAAACCTCTCATCAAAACCTCTACTTCTTTCATCGTGGTAATAGTCATGTCAGCGACCGTCTGCCGAACCAAATCTTCAAGATTTGGGTTCACCGTATTTCAACACCTGGGACAGTGGTGAAACTGTAGGAAATTGAAGTTTCATTTGGGTGTACATATGACTATGTAGTTGTGGCGATAAGGCCACGGCCAGCGTCAGTACCAGGCACAAGGGATAAGGATGAATGGGCTGTCTCAAGTTAGGAGGAGGGGTTGGAGTCAAACTGAACGGGGAATGACATGCTCGAAGGGGGGGGGAGAATCCCTGAAAGAGGAGGCTGTCGAAGGCACCATCCTCGCCTAAACTACACTCAGTGATTATCGGGACCAGGTCATGGATATCTCACACTGAAGTGGTGTCTAAGCGAGAACAACTAACTTCTAACCGACCGCCCGAAACGAAAAACACAAACAAGTAACAGTAGATGAAGTATTGATCGCAAGCAAAATAAGGTAAAGTATTGGTTATGCTCACTTGTGACACGGAGTGCAAGAAGTAGGAAAAGTACTTAGAATTCAATCTAATTTTATTTATACTAGTATTGCCAATACTGGTGTACGACTAGTCTCCCCCTCTCCCTATAAAAACAAACTATCTAAAATACACTACCGCAGACCACTCCACCTTACAACCACTCCTCCCAAACATAAATCCTAAAATCACTACCTATGTGGGCTCACAGGCGCTCGCAGAAAGTAGTGCTGCCCTGGATTAACGCGTCTTTCTACCTTGCCCCTCAGCCACCGTCTCATACCCTCACCCCTATCCATACCCAATACAATTTGACCCACATACTCAATAAAAGAAACATACAGTCTATCCCAACATCACTTCGTCCTCTTGTAATGCAACCCTAGGTCCAAATATCCCTCCGTCAACACCACCCCAGAAAAGGGGCATCCAGGTTCCTTCACCAATCCGTTCACTTTGGCCCACCTCAAGACTACTGACCTCCATGTCGCCAGGTCTAGCTCATCTCACTGTAAATGCTGGGACTGCCACAACTGATCATGACAAATCTGTAAACACTGGGGATATCTCTTGAAGTGTTCCGTGAAGGTGGCATGTTTTCTTGTAGCTGTAGCGGTAATGGCGGTACCATAACAGGGACAATCGCACCGTTGCTAGTCAGGTAGAAAGAACTACTTCTTCGGCAGTGTCACCTTGCCTGGCAAGACGCAACCACTGCCATCATGTCTCTTCTCACACCGTGTGCAGGTTGTAGGGTCTCCTACAAGTAATATCACCCCATTCCTTTCCACCATCAGTGTGCCGTCAAAGGTGTTTCCTGCTACAACCAATTCCCCATCTACAGCCTAAATATGATCAAGGATTCCCAGGCCCAACCACTGATAATCCGTCCACCAGCACTTCCATCTCAGGATTACCGAATCCTTATACAGATCTTCATCAGCAGGGCGTCCTCTAGCATAGTGGGGGCACTCAGTCTAGTAGTGTTGGTCTTCCTTCCCGTCACATCTGTCATGGCCAACTATGCCTGTTCCACTACGGATTCTAAAAATGTAGGAGTCCATCTGAGTTATGCCTCGGAGGTGTCGAGATGCCTTTAGTTTTCGAACATAATACTTGTGCCCTTCCCTAACATGCCACATCCCCCATTCCTCCCTACGGAGCTCCCGAGCCTGGGCCACCTGACCAATCCTAAAGCTAACCCCTTCACAAAGCAGGGGGTGCAAGGGGCATCCGATACATGCTTTAGCCTTCAAGTCGACCATTTCATTGGCTTCAATGCCCATGTGACTGGGGACCCAACAGAAGTTAACGTGTGAGAATGCATTCAACAGGGGTACCATTACCTCCCACAAGTCAGCCGAGTCACCATCTGAAAACATGTTTTCAACTATGATCAGGGCCGGTACACAGTCCAAGAATACATGGACCTGGCATCTCTTGGCCATATCCTGAGCATGTCGGAGGATACACACAACAGCAAACAACTCGCATTCCACATTGCTCCATGATACAGGAACTGAGCACCTGTCAACACGGGTCAAAGCCCTTTTCTCAAATACTGCCGAAGCTACACCAGCCCCCTCAGAGCCCGTGCATCCGTCCGTGTATACAACCATATCCGAAGATGTACAGAGGTTCGTGTACAACATTCGGTGGTGTGCATCCATCACCGCCTTGCCTTTCCTAATCAAAACTGTTGGGCAGCCGGTGAGCTCCATATCCAAACACTGTCGATGTGCCACCATGCCTTCCTCCTTCCATTGTAACCATATTTCCCCAAACCAGCGATACTGGTCACAGTACCGGTAATTGATGAACCGGCTGTAGCACCTTCGTTGTAAGTACCTTCCCTGAATAGCAACTGGCAGCATTTTGAACTCGGCTAGCAGTATGTTGTTTGCCAACCTCATAGGTATTCAAAACACTGAATGGAGGCAGTCATTAACATGGACCTGAATCTGCTTCACATATGATGTGTGGTCGGTTACAAACTCAAGTCCATAGTAGACGGTTGGAAGGTAGGCTGCCTGCATCAAACGGTAGGTCTCCCATGCTCCCAAGCCACCAACACTTCCAAATCTCCTCCCCAATGCCGAAATCCTTCTCCTAACACCCAATCCCCTTTCCAACCAATACTTTACATGAGAAGAAAAGTTAAGAAATACATTAAACCTATACCTGAGAACCTGTAAGTCCTCTGAAGGCAACACCATTTCTCCTAACAATTCTATTCCTTCTCATGCCTTATCTCCAAACCCAATCCACTGAGTCTTGAGGGCACTGAACCCCATTCACCTCGCTCTGGCTATGCGGTCACAGTCTGCCAATATTTCTCCTGCAAGGTACTGGGCTGCTTTGCAGGACTCTGCCGCTACCATAATACCCCCGTCATCGATGTATGAGACCACTAGTCGATGTATACTGGGGGAGTATCACATGTGTGTCCTGAATACATCTGCCACGTACCTACCGAAACAGAATAAAGAAAGGGATGAACTCTGAGGAACTCGCTTACTGACATGGTAGGGGCAAGAGACGCATCCGTTGAAATGAAACCGCACTGACTAACAGGAAGCCCATCGACAGATCCATTGGCAAAGGTATCTGGGGCACCCCCTTGCTACCAGAAAATCAGACAGGAGATAGATATCAATGTTATCTAACCCCCCTTCTATCTCCATTGACAGGATCCATCTTTTGTAGTCCTCATTATGCCACAAGAACTCAAAGACCACTGCTATGGCATCATGAATACCCCGCTTCCATTGAGATCCGAATTGTGTTGTTCCCAGATCCAGGCAGGCAGCCAGTCTTAACAGGACCACTCGCTCCATGACTTTTGCTGGTGTTGGAAGGAGATATATCATCCTCCATGATTTCACAACATCATACCTGGGTTTGTCCAGTTTGGGTATGAGCACCACCTCAGCTTTGTGCCAGTCAGGAATATCGTACCCCAATACGTAATCTTCCAGGCACCTCAATGTTGTTATATCTCTTCGTTTCCAAAACCGTAGGAAGGGATAGCCAATATCATCCTCGCCTGGACCTGTATTCGTAGGGGATCTGAAAAGGGCAATTTCAATCTCTTGAGCACTGTCCATATCAATCTCAGAACCCTCCCAAGGGGTGGGGTCGACAGGGAACAATTGCTGTGCAATCAGGTCACCAATGTCCGAATGTGTAGTAGCATAGGACCCATCTGGTCGTGCCATAGAGGGAAGGGTTCACTTAGCTTCCAGCTTCCGTGCCAACCTAAATATGTGTGGGTCTCAGTTCTTGGCTATCTTTTCCCTGACATGCTCGAATCTAGCCCTTAGCAGGCATGCCCAGTAAACACATCGGGCCAATTTGAAGTCCTCCGTCCGCTGCATCATGTATTTGGAGTATCGACGTAGCCGGGCCACATCCAACCTCATCCTGTCTAACTCGTGTGTCTACCACTTGCACTGACCTGTGCCAATGGAGGCCTGTGGGAGTGTATCTACCACTTGTCTCACTCCTTCCCACAACTTCCCATCTTCTGTCTCCTGCACGGCGTTCAACTGTTTCCTAACATTTTCTCATACTGCTTTCTTCCAGTCTGGCCTCCGACGTATGATGTTGTCAGGAAGGTCTACTGTCAACTTAAGGGCTTGAGCACTATGCTTACAGCTAGCAGCATCCAGGTATCAATGCTTGACATATGGTGCTCGGTGCAGGTAGAGATCAATTCTGGAAACTTCTAGAAAGGTAGGTACTGTCGGGAGAACCATGTTCATATCGCGAGTCGCGGCCCTGAACTACTGTTTCAGCCATCATCTACCTGTATCATTGTGGTTCACATTTGGGTTCCAATCTTGGTGTCTGGCATTAAAGTTACCAAACGCAATGTCTGTTTCCTCGAGTTTGTCCAACAAGCTAACAAATTGGTCCTTAGTATAGCCTAGTCAGAAGTAAACCCCGGCGAGCACCCTCTTCACCCTTTTTTCCCAATAACCAATACTGGCACTGCTCTCTCCATGTTTCACTATCTCAAACATCCCACAAATGTGGGATGGAACAAACACCTCCTCACCTGACTTTTTAACAAAGAAAAACAAATCCCACCCATCAACATCTAAAGGTACATGCAGTCCTTTCAGGTCAACCGGTGGTTCAATAATAAAAAACAAATCAATAAAAGAAATCAAATCAAATGCTAGCGCCCGATTCCGACTGCTCCTCACCACATTTAATGCCATTGTCGTAACAAGCATTAAAAGTGGTCCTCAACTGATCCACTCGGGCTGCAAGGGCCAGAGGCATAGGGGACACCACTATCTTTGTCCTGAGCAGTCCAAAAAGTAACTTCCCAGTGGGGCTTGGTGGTGGCTGTGGTTTTTAAAATCCCACGTGTCGGGAAGGGGGAGGGGGAGGTACGTTCCAGTTCGTTATCCTTGGCCTTGTCCAACCTCTGACGGAGGCCTTCATCTTTCTCATCGCTGCTGATCTCAACCAGTCATTGTATTGAGGACCATCCACGACTATGGCGTCTTCTCCGGGCCCTTTTCGTCTGACCTCCTTGATGTTCCAGTTTCTTGGATGGCTCTGTTGGCGGGGCCACCCCTTGTTTTAGACTCAAGGATGACGGAGCTGGAGGTGACGACCTGACTCCTGGGCACTGTTCATCTCTAGTGCAATGGTCCATTCGGTCACAAAGCCAACATTGTCTCCTAGTGTGTCCACAGGCGTGGTCTACCCCCCCTGGGCATCCAAGCTTACTGCACACGTGTTCTCGGGAGAAGTGTACTCCAAAACAAAAGCAACAGCAGGGTGGGCGACTACATGTGGCCTCAAAGTAGCCAGTCTCCAGGCACTTACCACAAACCTTTAGAGGCCTATGTTCTTCAAATACCCAGACATTGTGGGCCCCTCCTCAACCAGATTTTTCCCTCGGCCAGCCTTTCCCTGATGGCCTTGTTCTTTTTGACTACAAAGTAGATGCCACAGGTTGTAGCATTGTCCTGTCTCATGGCATGGATGGATCCCATAATATCTGGCCTGGACACTGTTACTACACCAGTATTGGATTGCTCCAAGTCAGTACGTAGGCCATCAAATGCCGTGCTCCCAGTCCATCTCTCAACTTTCCACACTGAACCCCTTCCTGTGTCAGCATGCAGGATACCAGAAACAAAAATCTTCACCTTTTCCAAGTTCCTCTGAAACTCAAACTCCCGGAATGACAGTTTTCTAAGTAGGTTAAGCCTAGCTTTATCAAGCTGGTTGCCTAGTTTAGTAACAGAATATCCTGCCCGGGTCAGGAAGATGCAACCAATCTCAGGCTAGACGTGTCTGGCAAGGATGTACAAGACATTGCCTCGGATCTTTCCTTAGTTTGAGAAGGTCGTGTTGATCCGATTTCTAATAGCCTCGATGTCCACACCTTCTGGTAGAGCTACCTGCTTGCAGGTGGCA
Source organism: Tuber melanosporum (assembly GCF_000151645.1). Lineage (NCBI taxonomy): Eukaryota > Fungi > Ascomycota > Pezizomycetes > Pezizales > Tuberaceae > Tuber > Tuber melanosporum. The sequence goes on along the minus strand of NW_003299150.1, from coordinate 641,950 downwards.
AATTGCATTGAAATATTCCTTCCATGGGCATCTGGGATCGGTGACGATTATGGTGGCGCTGGTACCGGGTTGAGTGGGTCAGGAGGTCCTTGTAGGACTCATTGGTACTCTTGTCACATTGGGGCTGCAGTTACCTTGACGCTGGCCATGGCCGCAGGTCCTGATTGAACTGACAAAGCAGCAGGCGCCGCTGCCGCCGGAGTCGGTTCCTGTCTATCAGCGTTCTTCCCCTGAGTCTTGGTCGGTGTCGCCATCTCCTTCTCACCACTAGATTTTCTGGCAGCTTTTCTTCTCCTTCTGACAGCACCACCCAGCCATCTACCACGTTTCCTTTCTCTTTTCTTTCCTTCTTCCTTACCATCCTCTTTTTCCCAGTGCACCGATTTTCCTTCTCCCCCACGAGCCATCCATAGAGTTACCCCACCTTCACTGGAGGAGCCCCTACTGCTAGACTGGTGGGAGGATACTCCTGATTTGGGCCGGGCAGAGGGTGCCTGTTCTTTCTGAGCGGCAGGAGGCTTGGGCACGTATGCCATCCATTTCACTACCTCCACGAAGGAGGCTTTAGCAGTATGAGCCACTATAGCAGTCTCCTTTTCCTTAACAGGAGAAGAGGGTGGAATTGTTTCCAATAAGCCAAACAGGGTATTGCCGGACCCCACTGAATGGGATCGGCGGTGGGGGGACAACTTACCTCGCAGTGTCTTTATCTCTTCCTCTTGCTTACCCACAATATCTGTCAGCGCCATTACCACCCGTTCTACTAGATGTACGTGGCTCCAGCAATTTACTCCACCCTTGAGTGCTTCATTCCTGAATGCAGTGCCATTGTTCATTCAGGCCCGGACATCATGTACCGTGTCATCCTCAATCGACCCAGATTCCGAGGAGAGGAGGGGTTGAGAGTTGTCAGAGTGGATGTCCTCTAACCCTTCCAATATGGATCCACTCATGCTACCCTAGTGTGGCACAGGAGATGGAGTCCTACCTGCCTCTAGCATCTCGAATACCCCTGCCATAATGGATTCCGCCCGAGCCAGAATGGCATCAGCTTCCTCAGATTGGGTATCTAGAAGGTAAACCTCTAATCGTGTCTGGACATCGTGTGAAACTTCTCAGGAGCTCGATAGCTATCCTTCTTGTAATGTCCATTCTCTACTAAAAGCCACAGGTAAGAACACCATTGCTGGAGAGGGGGCGTGGATGCTATCGCCCAGTCCAGTCACTTCAGAGTTACATCCTTCTTCCAAATCCATGGGAGTGTCCCATACCAGCACCTCCGAGGTAGGTAGGATGTCTTAGGTTACCAGCGAAGATGGGGAATGTGTTGTAGCCTCCATGGTCGATGCGAGACTCACAGGTGGGAGAATGGTTAGGCACCTGTGATGTATGTTAAGGGGCAGGCTGGGCAGGGTGAGAACAATCTGTTTTTTCCGGCCTTCATCTACATTGATGGCCCTCAAAAACTGTGATCCCAGAACTGGAGTAGCAGATCATTTAGCCGAGGATGCTAACCATGCATGGCGTCACGTTCCAGCAGTAGGGGGGTTGTAGTCCTCATCTTCTGGGTCATCTAATCTGAACTTCGGGGTCTCATAAAGAGCCCTTTCTCCCAATGACATCCCAGCAAAAAAGAAAGGAGTGGACAAGCCAGCCTTACGTACAGGGTCCTGGCGGAGGAAACTGGGCATCTTACTTTAGACAGCCCTAGTGAGGGGAGGGGTAGTAGACCATGAACTTAGCTCCACCGTAGTTGCGCTCTTGTTCGGTAGTATAGACGATTCAGGTACAACAGCTTGGGAGTCTTTGGGAGGTGAGGGCGCTAGGGCTGGAGAGGATTCTGAGCCGTGATCAGAGTTAAACCGAATGAAGAGTCCTGTGGTGGTGTCCTTGTTCAAGTCACATCTGGCTGAACAGCCTCTCCCAATTAGGAAGCCCTTCACCAAAACCTCCACTTCTTTCATCATGGTAATGGTCGCGTCAGCGACCATTTGCCGAACCAAATCATCAAACTGCAGGTTCACCACATTCTGACACTCGTGACAGTGATGAAACTGTAGGAAACTAAAGTTCCCTTTAGGTGCAACATATGACCGGGTAGTTGTAGGAATAAGGCTACGGCCAGCCTCAGTAGTAGGTGTAAGAGATAAGGCTACACGGACTGTCTCAAGCGAGGAGGAAAGATTGGAGTCGAACTGAACAGGTGATGACATCCTCAAAAGGGGGGGGAGAATCGGTGGAAGAGGAGGCTGTCGAAGACACCATCCCCACCCAAACTATACTCAGTGATTACCAGGACCAGGCCTCAGATATTTCACACTGAAGTATCTTCTAAGGGAGAACAACTACCTCTAACCAACTGCCTGAAACGAAAAATACAAACAAGTAACTGTAGATGAAGTATTTATTGCGAGCGAAATAAGGTAAAGTATTGGTGCGCTCACTTCCAACACGGAGTGCATGAAGTAGGAAAAGTACTTAGAATTCAATCTAATTTTTATTTATACTAGTACCGCCAACACTGGCATACGACTAGTCTCCCCCGCGCCCCATAAAACAAACTATCTAAAATACACTACCGCGGACCATTCCGCCTCGCAGCCACTCTTCCCAAACATAAATCCAAAAATCACTACCTACGTGGGCTCATGGGCGCTCACAGCAACTAGTGCTGTCCCAGATTAACGCATCTTCCCACCTCGCTACCCAGCCACCGTCTCATATCCTCACCTCTATCCGCCTCCAACACAATCTGTCCCACGTACTCTACAAAGAAAACATACAGTCTATCCCAACATCCCTCCATCCTTTTGTAATGTAGTCCCAGGTCCAAGTACCCCTCGGCCAGAACCATCCCACAAAAGAAACAACGCTCTTCTTTTAACAGCCCCTTTGTCTTAGCCCACCACAAAACCACTGATGTTCGAGTCGCAAGGTCCAGCTCGTCCCATTGTTGGTACCCAGAATGCCAAAACCAATCGTGACACATCCGTAAACAGCAGGGTTTTTTCTCAAAGTGTTTGGCGAAGGTAACTCGTTTTTAGGTGGCCGTTGCTGAAATCGCGGTCCCACAACAGGGACAGTCACAGCATTGCTGGTCGGGCAAGAAAAACCATTTCTTCGGCATGGTTACCAATCCTGGTAACACGCATCCACTGCCATCGAGTTTTTTCTCGCACCGGGTACAGGTCGTGGGATCTCCCACCATCGTCAACCGACCACTTCTTTCCACCATCAGTGTGCCGTCAAACGGGTTACCTGCCACTACCCATTCCCCATCCACCGTTTTAACATGCTGGGGAATTCCTTGGCCCAACCACCTGTGACTTACCCACCAGGACCTCCACCGCAATATTGCCGAATCCTTATATAAGTCCTCGTCAGTGGAGCGTCCTATAGTGTAGCGGGGGCACTCTGTCCAGTGGTGTCAGTCATTCTTCCCTTCACAGTTATCATGCCTGACCAAGTCCGTCCCACTGCGAATTCTTAGTAAGACGTAGGAGTCCATGCGGGTGAGTCCACGATGATGCCGAGGTGCCCTAGCCTTACGAGTATAATACCCATATCCTTCCTTATCGTGCCATGAACCCCATTCTTCTTTTTGCAACTCTCAAGTCAGAGCCGTATGCCCCGTCCCAAAGCTGACCCCTTCCCAGAGCAGAGGGTGCAATGGACGACCCACACAGGCCTTAGCCTTCAGGTCTACCATCTCATCGCCGTCAATGCCCATGTGTCCCGGTACCCAGCTAAGGCTGACGTGGCTGAATTCGTTAAGCAGTGGTGTCATAACTTCCCACAGCTCAGCCGAATCTCCATCTGAAAACATATTATCTACCAGGGTGAGGGCCGGGATGCAATCCAGAAACACATGTACCAGGCGCCTCTTGGCCATCCCCTGGGCATGTTGGAATGCACAGACAACCACAAATAGCTCACACTTAACAATGCTCCAAGATGGGGGAACCGCGCACGCGTCAATATGGGTCAGGGCCCATTTCTCAAATACTGCCCATACCACATTACCCCCATCAGGGGACTTGGACCCGTCTGTGTATATGACCACATCCGAGGACTTGCAAAGATCTGTGTACAGTGAATAGCAGTATGTAGCCATCACCGCCTTGTCTTTCCCAATCGCAACCGTGGGGCGGCAGGTGAGTTCCGTGTCTGAATTCTGCCGATGTGCCATCATCCCTTCTTGCTTCCAACTGAGCCGTATCTCACCGAACCACGGGTGTTGATCACAGTACCGGTAGTTGATAAATTGGCTGTAGCACCTCCTCTGCAGATACCTCTCTTGGATGGCAACAGGTGGTGTTCCGAACTCAGCCAGCAGTATATTGTTTGCCAACTTCATAGGGGTCCGGAAAACTGATCGGAGGCAGTTGTTGACATGGACCTGAATTTGTTTCACACACGACGCGTGGTCGATTACAAATTCAAGCCCGTAATAAATGGTCGGAAGGTAGGCTGCCTGCACCAAGCGGTAAGTCTCCCACGCCCCTAGCCCACCAACACTCCCAAACCTTCTCCCCAACGCCGAAATCCTTCTCCTAACACCCAACCCCCTTTCCAACCAGTACTTTATATGAGAAGAAAAGTTAAGAAATACATTAAACCTATACCCAAGAACCCGCAAGTCCTCAGAAGGCAAAACCATTTCTCCCAACAACTCCATTCCTCCCCACGCCCTATCCCCAAATCCGATCCACTGGGTTTTGAGGGCACTGAACCCCATCCCTCTAGCCCATGCTATGCAATCGCAATCTGCAAAAGTTTCTCCTGCATGGTATCGGACAGCTTTACACGAATCTGCAGCCACCATGATGACCCCGTCATCAACGTATAAGATCACCAATTGTCGGACCCCAGGGGAGTATCGCATTTGCGCTGTGAATATATCCGCCATGTAGGCCCTAAAGAGAAAAGGAGAAAGAGGCGAGCCCTGAGGTACCCCTTTGCTGACATAGTAGTTTTTGGAGATACATCCATTAAAGCGGAAGCAAATTGACTGACAGGAATTCCACCTTCGCACCCACTGGCACTGGTTTAATGAACACCCTCGGGCAACCAGGAAGTCTGACAGGAGGTCAACATCAATGTTATCGAATCCTCCTTCAACGTCCATGGACAAAATCAGCCGTTTGTAGCCCTCATTATGTCGTAGGAATTCAAAGACTACCGCCATGGCATCGTGAACCCCCCTCTTTTGGCAAGAACCAAACTGTGTCTCCCCCAGGTCAAAACATGTGGCTAACCTCAGCAGGACCACGTGTTCTGCAACCTTTGCCGGTGTTGGCAGGAGGTGTATTATTCTCCACGACTTGACGACATCGTATCTGGGTTTGTCAATCTTTGGTATGAGCACCACCTCTGCCTGATGCCAATCTGGAATATAGTGACGTAGCCCATAATCGACCAAACGTCGTAAAGTTGTTGTATCCCTCCGCTTCCAGAATCGTATGAAAGGGTATCTGATATCATCCTCACCTGGACCCATGTTCGTAGGGGACCTAGCAAGGGCGATCTCCATTTCCTGAGTACTGTCCATACCAATCATGGAGTCTTTCCAAGGGGTAAGATCACCAGGGGATAACCGTTGTGCAATCAGGTCTCTGATGTCGGAGTGCGTCGTGGTGTAGGACCCATCTAATCGGGCCATGGAGGGAAGTGTTCGCTTGGCTTTCAGTTTCTGTGCCAGCCGAAATATGTCTGGGTCCTGGCTCTCAGCTATCTTGGTCCTGATGTGTTCGAACCTGGCCCTCAACAGACAAGCCCGGTATGCACTCCTAACTAGTTTGTAGTCCTCCGCCCGCTGCGCCTTGCGCTTGGAGTATCGTCGTAGCTGAGCCACATCCACCCTCATCATTTCCAACTTCGGTGTCCACCACTCGCACCAACCTCTGCCAATGGAGGCCCGCGGGAGTGCGTCAACCACACATTTCACACCTTCCCACAACCTCTCGTCTCCCACCTCTTTAAGGGCGTCTAACTGTTTCCCAACCTTTTTCCAAACTGCTTTTTTCCAAGCCGGCCTCCGATGCATGATGTTGTCGGGGAGGTCCACATTCAGCTTCAAGGCTTGAGGACTATGCTCGCAGCCAGCAGCGTCTATATACCGATATCGGATATAAGGTGCCTTGTGCAGGCATAGGTCTATTCTGGAAATATCTCGAAAGGTTGGCACTGTTGGAGGTACCATATTCATATCGCGAGCTGGGGCCGTAAACCACTGTTTCAGCCATCATCCCCCTGTATTGTTATGGTCCACGTTGAGGTCCCAGTCGTGGTGTCTGTCGTTGAAATCCCCAAACGCAATGTCAGGTTCCCCAAGCTCATCCAACCATTGAACAAACTGGTCTTTAGTATAGCCGGGTCGAAAGTAAACTCCAGCGAGTACCTTCCTTGTCCCTTTCTCCCAATACCTGATCCGAGCACTGTCTTCCCCATGTCCTACCACTTCAAACAACCTACAAATGTGGGACTGAACAAATACCTCAATGCCTGACCCTTCAATAAAGGAAAACAAATCCACCCATCAACATCTATGGGTACATGTTGTCCCTCCCGATCCACAGGAGGTTCAATAATAAATAACAAATCAACAAAGGAAAACAAATGAAACACCAACACCCGATTCCGACCACTCCTTCCCACGTTTAATGCCAATGTCGTAATAAGCATTTAAAAGGGGGCCTTGACTGATCCACTCAGGCCGTAAGGGCCAGTGGCATAGGCGGAGCCAGTGTCCGGATCCTGGGCAACCCAACTCGTTTCCTCATCTTGGGGCTTGGTGGCGGCGCCAGCCTTTGTTTTTAAAATTCCACATGCCAGGGAGGAGGAAGGTCGTTCTGGTTCCTTACCCTTGGCCTTTTCCAACTTATGGCGGGGAGCCTCATCATCTTCATCACTGCTGATTTCGACCAGCCTGAGTGTCGGGGACCTTCCACGGCTGTGGCATCTTCTCCTCCTATTCCTTTCTACCCTCTTACCCTGCTGTTCCGGTTTTTTGACAGGTTCCTTTGCAGGTCTTGTCGATGAGGCCGTCCCTTGTCCAGCAGGTGAGGAAGGTGGAGTCGGGGATGAGGATTTGATACCCGGGCATCGCTCATATCCTGTGAGGTGGTCCATCCGGTCGCACAACCAGCATTGTCTCCTGGTATGTCCACAAGCCTGGCCCACCCCTCCGGGACAAGCCAACTTGCTGTACATGTGCTCTCGAGAGAAGTGTTCTCTGAAGCAGAATCGGCACTGAGGGGGGCGGCCACATGTTGCTTCGAAGTGGCCCGTTTCCAGGCACCTGCCACATACCTTAAGGGGGCGATGCTCTTCAAAGCTCTGACATTGCGGGCACCTCCTCGCAACCAAATCTTTCCCTCCGCCAGTCTTTCCTTAACGGCCTCATTATTCTCCACCATGAAGCGGATGCCGCAACTCGTAGCATTGGCCTGCCTCATAGCGCGTATAGATCCCATGATATTGGGCCGGGAAACAGTAACTACACCAGTATTGGATTGCTCCAGGTCAGTGCGAAGGCCATCAAAAGCGGCGCTTCCAGTCCACCCTTCCACCCTCCAAATCGATCCCCATCCTGTGTCAGCAAGCGGGACACCAGAAACAAAAATCTTCACCTTTTCTAGGTTCCTTTGGAATTCAAATTCCGGGAGTGATAATTCCTTAAGCATACCGAGCCTGGCCTTGTCCAACCTGTTGCCCAGCTCTGTAACGGAGTGTGCTGCCAAAGTCAGGAAGATGCATCCAATTTCCGGCCTTACATGCCCTGCACGAATATACGGAGCACTTACTCGAATCTTGTCCTGATTGGAAGAGGCCACATTGATCCGATTTCGGATTGTTTTGATATCGACGCCCTCTGGCAGGACAACCTTCTTCCGAGTGGCGAAGCGCATGGTGATGTGCCTCCCTCTAGCATTCGGGGTTGGCGACGAGCACGGTGGCAGTGGTACCGAGTTTAGTGGATCTGGGGGCCCCATTGGCACCCGTCGGTATTCCTGCCGTGTCTGAGCCGCGCCTATTTTGACGCTGGCCAGGGCTGCTGGCCCGGACTGAGCCACCATAGTAACAGGTGTCATAACCTTGGGAGCCGATTCCTGTTTATCAGCCTTCTCCTGAGTCTTGGCCGGGGTCACCGCCTCCCTTTCTTCACCAGATCCTCTGGCAGCCTTTCTCCTCCGTCTAGCAGCACCACTCAGGCGTTTGCCACGTTTCCTTCGTTCTCTTCTTTTATCTTCCTCCTCCCCTTCCTCTTCTTCCCAGTGAACAGGCTTGCCCTCACCTCCATGGGCTACTCGTAAGACCACCCGCCCTTCACTGGAGGAGCTGCCGCTACTGCTGGGATGGTGGGATGAGGCCGCTGATGTGGGCCGAGCAGGGCGTACCCATTTCTGTGGACCATTATGGGGCTTGGGCACGTATGCCATTCGTTTTACTACCTCCGTAAAGGAGGCTTTAGCAGTAGGCGCCACCTTAGAGACCTCATTGCTCTCAGGGGTAGGGGGTGGTAGGGTAGGTTCCGAAGAAACATCGGAGGTACTGTGTGGTACAACTGAGGAGGAGTGGCGGCGCGGGGACAACCTTACCTGAAGGGTTTCAATTTCCTCCCCTTGCCTGCCAACAATGTCGGTCAATGCTTTTACTGCCCGCTCCAAGACATGAACTCGACTCCAGTAGCTTATCCCGTTCCTCGGACCTTCATCGTCAAAGGTGGGACCACTGGTCATGCAAGTTCGTATGTCCTGTACTGTGTCATCTTCAATCGACCCAGACTCCGAGGAGAAAAGAGGCTGAGTATTACCAGACCGGATGTCTTCCAGACTTTCCAACATGGACCCAATTACACTACCTGAGCGGGGTCCGGGAGAGGGAGTCCTACCAGCATCCAGTATTTTACAGACACCTGCCATGATCGAGTCCGCCTGGGCCACTATAGTGTCGGCGTCCTCTGGTTGGGTTTCTGGTAGCTGAACTTCCAATGGAGTTGAATCACCACTGGGGGCTCCCGAGGGATCCTCTAGTTGTCCTCTGGGAGGTGACACCCATTGTCCAGCAATAGGCGGAGGTGATGAGCCCATGGCTGGCGAAGGGGTGTGTAAGCTGTCACCCAAACCGGTCGCTTCCGAGTTGCATCCATCATCTAGCTCCATTGGTGTCCCTAGCTATCACCCCAGAGGTGGACAGGACATCCTCAGTTATCAGCGGGGATGGAGAAAGGGGTGGGGCCTCGATTGTTGATGGGAGTACCACAGGCGGAGGGATGGCCAGGTGCCCATGGTGAACATCGAGGGGCAGGCTAGGAAGAGCGGGAACAATCTGTTTTTTCTGTCCCTCATCAACGTTGATAGCCCTCAAAAATTGGAGACCAAGGAGAGGAGTAGCAGATCGCTTAGCGGGAGATGCTGACCGTGTTTGGCGGCGTGTTCTAGAGGCAGGAGGGTTATAATCCTCGTCATCAGCGTCGTCCAGCTTGAACTTCGGGGTTTCATAAAGAGCCCTTTCTCCTGACGACATTCCTGCCAGAAAGGAGGGAGTCGAGGAGTTGGTCCTGGTCTGGCGGAGGAAGCTGGGCATCTTGCTTTGGACAGCCCTAGCGAGGGGAGGAGTAGCGGACCAGGAGCTGGCCTCAACCGTGGTGGCAGTTGAGTTGTCCTTGGCAGGGGGGATGGAGGATTCAGGGACTACAGCCTGAGAATCTTTAAGAGGTGAAGGTGTGGGGGCTGGAGAGTATTCTGAGCCACGGTCTGAATTGAACTGAACGAAGAGCCCTGTGATAGTGTCTTTGTTCAAGCCACACGTGGCTGAACAGCCTCTCCCAATCAGGAAACCTCTCACCAAAACCTCTACTTCTTTCATCATGGCAACTATCGCCTCAGCGACCATTTGCCGAACCACATCATCAGACGGCGGGTTAACCGCATTCTGGCACCCGTGGTAGTGGTGAAACTGTAAGAAACCAAAGTTTCCCTTAGGTGCAACATATGACAATGTAGTTGTGGGGATGAGTCCATGGCCAGCCTCAGTAGGAGGCACAAGAGACAGGGCCGCACGTGCTGTCTCAAGCGAAGAGGAGGGGTTGGAATCGAACCGAATGGGGGACAACATCCTCGATGGGGTGGGGGAATCCATGGAGGAGGAGGCAGGCGAAGACGCCATCCTCGCCCAAACTATACTGAGTGATTACCGGGACCAGGCCACGGATATCTCACACTGAAGCATCTTCTAAGCAAGAAGAACTACTTCTAACCCACCACCCGAAACGAAAAACACAAATAAGTAACAGTGGATGAAGTATTTATTGCGAGCGAAATAAGGTAAAGTATTGGTACGCTCACTTCCAACACGGCGTGCAAGAAGTAGGAAAAGTACTTAGAACAAAGTATGAAGAATCTATCCTCCTCAGCCGTATCAGCCTCTTCATATAGTAATCTTCCTGCCCATAGTCATGTGACCGAAAGTGGTCACTTGTGCGAAATCAAATCATAACAAAATAGTCATGTCACCAAAGTGGTCACATGCTCAAAACCCATGACCTCATAGCATGGTCATATGCAAAAACCCATAAACTAATCATAACACAATAAACAAGTTATATGACTTGACTGAGTCATATGCATGAAACTCATGACCTCATAATGAGGTCATGTGCAAAGCATAAATCATATGTGCAAGGCATACCCATAAGGCCTACTCACAAGGTATACTCGCGAGGTGTATATCTCATGACTCATAATCAAGTCATGTGCGAAACATAACAAACCATAACATAATATGTCATATGACCCAAATGAGTCATATGTGTGAAACAATAACATACCTATGACTCATAATCATGAGTCAAGTGAAAACCTTTTCCATGCCAAGCCACATTCGTAATAGTAGTCTAATTACATTGATGGCCGCCTTGTGTAGATAATGCATGGTAGCAACTACACCATATCTCCAGGCTGTATATTTGGATTGGGCCTCCAATATTTATTGCATTGTCCTTTCTACTATTGCTGCACTTGACTCATTTAGTATCGTAATATTTCTTGGAGTTTTTCCGTATTTGTTTTATCTGCTATCATGCAATAAATCAAATGATTTATTGCCTGGCTTTCTGGATGTTGTACGTAATTTGTAAAGAATGGTGTCCTACTTATTGTTTTTTGTTTTCCATTGTTGAATGCAAACTGAGCTATTGATAAGAGCTTGTACCAATTATCTTGTTGATAATTGACATAGGCCTGTAAATATTGCTCGAATATTGCATTTACCTATTTTGTTTGTCCGTCCATCTGCAGGTAAAATGTGATGCTCAGCCAATTTTGTATCACCATTTCTCCTATTACTTTTTTGCACAATCCCGATATGAATAGTGTTCCTCGATGTGTAATGATATTCTTAGGAAGGTGGTACAGTCGGAATACCTCCTGGAAGAATGTATATAAAAAATCTCATATATCTCTATTTTCTTTGAATACAACAAAATGACTCATTTTGGTCAGGTAATATACCACGACTAGGATGCTGTCATACCAAGCCAATAGAAGTAGGTCCATGATGAAATCCATAGTTCTTGTTTTCTAAGGTCCTTTGGGAATCTTGTTTGATTTCAGTAATCTGTAATGTGCGTATTTAACTATTTTTGTTATATGACGTATGTCGTAATTCTTGACATATTTTTTAACATCATCGCACAATCCTAGCCAACAGTGAACTCATGATAAATTCCATAGTTTTAGCAGTTCCTCTGTGTCCTGCCATTGGGACATTATGATGTTGTCATATGATGCTCATTTTCATCTCTTCTTTTTCCAGAATCTATTGCTTTCTAGTGGACCATTTGCTTTCATCCTTCTACTAGTATAAACTTAGTGCAATTTTTTTCATTTTCATTTTTCTCCTTCCAACACTTTCCTTATTGTCTTGATCATTTTGTCTGCTTAATTTGCCTTCTTGATTTCTTTTTCTTCATTCGAGGTGAATTTGATAAGTTCTATTACCTCAAAGTCAGTTTGTAATAATAGTGTCAACGTTTTTTGTTTGATCTTTTCATTGTTTCTTGTTTGTGGTTCATTGCTTGTGATTCATGTGAGGTCGTCTGGTTTTCCACTCTCCTTTCCTAATCCATATCTAATTTTCAAGTAGTATTTAATGAGGTGTTCTATCTACCTTATTTGGCGATCATTCAATTCCTTGGTGGTTATGAATGGGCCACACTTTTGTAATTGGTGAGAACCCATACCAGATGGTCATTGTTTAAGACTTATCTCCTCAATTCTTTCAGTACTTGAACTATTGCTAATAGTTCTTTGTTGGCAACATCGTAGTTACATTCCACTAGAGTCATCATCTTGGATTGATAAGACACTGGCCTCCATTTTCCATTTTCACACTGTTGCCACAATATGCGTGAGTATATAAATTTCAAGGCATCTGTTTCAATCATCGTCTTGCAGTTTAGGTTGAAATAGACCAGGATTAGTGCCAATATCAGAATTATTGGCGCAGTGCCATGATCAGCTGTAATATCAGTCATCCA